>NW_027228197.1:0-27442 GCF_037783145.1 Equus przewalskii
CCGACAGGTGTTTCCACAGTGTCCGCCAAGTGGTACTGGCGTAGTTGGCAGGTGATTTTGGCATGACGGGCAGGTGGTTCCAGCAAGCCCGGCAGGTGATTCCGAAGTGTTCCCCAACTGGTTGTGGCGTAGCCGGCAGGTGATTTCTGCGTGTCCGGCAGGTGGTTCTGGCGAGTTGAGCAGGTGGTTGCGACGTGCTCGGCAGGTGCTTCCGGCGTCTCCGGCACGTGTTTCTGGCACATCTGACTGGTTGGTCCGGCATGCCCAAAAGTTGATTCCGGTCTGTCCGGCAGGTGGTTCCTGTCTGTCCGGCAGGTGGTTCTGTGGTGTCCGGCACGAGTTTCAGTCTGAGAGGCTGTGCCGGCATGCCCCTCACGTGATTCCGGCCTGTCCCCGAAGTGCTGCTGGTGTAGCGGGCAGGTGATTTTGGCGTGTCCGGCAGGTGGTCCAGGCGAGTTGAGCAGGTGGTTGCGACGTGCTCGGCAGGTGCTTCCGGCGTCTCCGGCACGTGTTTCTGGCACATCTGACTGGTGGTTCCGGCATGCCCAAAAGTTGATTCCGGTCTGTCTGGTAGGTGGTTCCGGCGTGCATGGTAGGAGGTTCCGGCGTGCACGGCACGTGGTTCTGGTACGTCTCAGAGGTGGTTGCGTATGCCCAACAGGTGATTCCGGACTGTCCGCCACGTGCTTCTGGCACGTCTGAGAGGTGGTTCCCACATGCCCGGCAGGTCATTTCGGAGAGTCGTCCAAGTGGTTCTGGCGTAGCCCGCAGGTGATTTTGGCGTGTCCGGCAGGTGGTTCCACCGTGCTCGGCAGGTGGTTCAGGCATGGCCGTCACGTGGTTCCAGTCTGTCCAGGACGTGTTTCCAGCTTCTCCGGCAGGTGTTTCTGGTACGTCTGAGAGGTGGTTCCGCCATGGCTGGCAGGTGATCCCGGACTGTCCCAGAGGTGGTTCTGGCATAGCCAGCAGTTGATATTGGCCTGTCCGGCAGGTGGTTCCAGCGAGTCGAACAGGTGGCTCCGGCGTTCTTGGCAGGTGGTTCCGGTCTGTCCGGTAGGTGTTTCCGGCGTGTCTGGCACGTGCTTCCGGCACGTCTGAGAGGTGGTTCCGGCATGCGCGGCAGGTGATTCCGTAGTGTCCGCCAGGTGGTTCTGGCATACCCGGCAGGTGATTTTAGCGTGTCCGGCAGGTGTTTCTGGCGAGTCGAGCAGGTGGCTCCGGCATGCTCGGCAGGTGCTTCCGGCGTCTCCGGCACGTGGTTCTGGTGTGTCTGAGAGCTGGTTCCGGCATGTCCGGCAGATGATTCCGGAGTGTCCGCCAAGTGGTTCTGGCATACCCAGCAGGTGATTTTGGCGTGTCAGGGAGGTGGTACCGGTGAGTCGAGCAGGTGGTTCCGGCGTGCTTAGCAGGTGGTTCAGGCGGTTCTGGCAGGTGCTATCCGTCTGTTCGGGGTGTGGTTCCAGCATCTCATGAACACGTTTCTGGCACGTCTGAGATGTGGTTCCAGCCGGCCCGACAGGTGTTTCCGCAGTGTCCGCCAAGCGGTTCTGGCGTAGTTGGCAGGTGATTTTGGCATGACCGGCAGGTGGTTCCAGCAAGCCTGGCTGGTGATTCCAAAGTGTTCACCAACTGGTTGTGGCGTAGCCGGCAGGTGATTTTTGCGTGATCGGCAGGTGGTTCTGGCGAGTCGAGCAGGTGGTTCCGGCGTGCTCGGCTGGTGCTTCCGGGGTCATTTGCACGGGGTTCTGGCATGTCTGAGAGGTGGTTCATGCATGCCCGGCAAGTGATACCGGAGTGTTCGCCAAGTGGTTCTGGCATAGTCGGCAGGTGATTTTGGCATGTCAGGCAGGTGGTTCAGGCGAGTTGAGCAGGTGGTTCCAACGTGCTTGGCAGGTGCTTCCGGCGTCTCCGGCACGTGTTTCTGGCACATCTGACAGGTGGTTCCGGCATGCCCGAAAGGTGATTCCGGTCTGTCCGGTAGGTGGTTCCAGCCTGCACGGCATGTGGTTCTGGTACATCTCAGAGGTGGTTGCGCATGCCCAACAGGTGATTCCGGACTGTCCGCCACATGGTTCTGGCACGTCTGAGAGGTGGTTCCGGCATGCCCGGCAGGTCATCCCAGAGAGTCCTCCAAGTGGTTCTGGCATATCACGCAGGTGATTTTGGCGTGTCTGGCAGGTTGTTCCGTTGTGATTGGCAGGTGGTTCAGGCTTGGCCGGCAGGTGGTTCCAGACTGTCCAGGACGTGTTTCCAGCTTCTCCGGCAGGTGGTTCTGGTACGTCTGAGAGGTGGTTCCGCCATGGCTGGCAGGTGATTCCGGACCGTCCCCCAGGTGGTTCTGGCATAGCCAGCAGTTGATATTGGCCTGTCCGGCAGGTGGTTCCAGCGAGTCGAACAGGTGGCTCCGGCGTGCTCGGCAGGTGGTTCCGGTCTGTCCGGTAGGTGATTCCGGCGTGTCCGGCACGTGCTTCCGGCACGTCTGAGAGGTGGTTCCGGCATGCGCGACAGGTGATTTCGGAGTGCCCGCCAGGTGGTTCTGGTGTACCCGGCAGGTGATTTTGGCGTGTCCGGCAGGTGTTTCTGGCGAGTCGGGCAGGTGGCTCCGGCATGCTCGGCAGATGCTTCCGTCGTCTCTGGCACGTGGTTCTGGTGTGTCTGAGAGCTGGTTCCGGCATGTCCGGCAGATGATTCCGGAGTGTCCGCCAAGTGGTTCTGGCATACCCGGCTGGTTTTTTTGGCATGTCAGGTAGGTGGTTCCGGCGAGTCGAGCAGGTGGCTCCGGCGTGCTCGGCAGGTTGTTCAGACGGGTCTGGCAGGTGTTTTCCGTCTGTTCGGGGTGTGGTTCCAGCATCTCATGCACATGGTTCTGGCACGTCTGAGATGTGGTTCCGGCCGGCCCGACAGGTGTTTCCACAGTGTCCGCCAAGTGGTACTGGCGTAGTCGGCAGGTGATTTTGGCATGTCCGGCAGGTGGTTCAGGCGAGTTGAGCAGGTGGTTCCAACGTGCTTGGCAGGTGCTTCCGGCGTCTCCGGCACATGTTTCTGGCACATCTGACAGGTGGTTCCGGCATGCCCGAAAGGTGATTCCGGTCTGTCCGGTAGGTGGTTCCAGCCTGCACGGCATGTGGTTCTGGTACGTCTCAGAGGTGGTTGCGCATGCCCAACAGGTGATTCCGGACTGTCCGCCACATGGTTCTGGCACGTCTGAGAGGTGGTTCCGGCATGCCCGGCAGGTCATCCCAGAGAGTCCTCCAAGTGGTTCTGGCATATCACGCAGGTGATTTTGGCGTGTCAGGCAGGTTGTTCCGTTGTGCTTGGCAGGTGGTTCAGGCTTGGCCGGCAGGTGGTTCCAGACTGTCCAGGACGTGTTTCCAGCTTCTCCGGCAGGTGGTTCTGGTACGTCTGAGAGGTGGTTCCGCCATGGCTGGCAGGTGATTCCGGACCGTCCCCCAGGTGGTTCTGGCATAGCCAGCAGTTGATATTGGCCTGTCCGGCAGGTGGTTGCAGCGAGTCGAACAGGTGGCTCCGGCGTGCTCGGCAGGTGGTTCCGGTCTGTCCGGTAGGTGATTCCGGCGTGTCCGGCACGTGCTTCCGGCACGTCTGAGAGGTGGTTCCGGCATGCGCGACAGGTGATTTCGGAGTGTCCGCCAGGTGGTTCTGGCGTACCCGGCAGGTGATTTTGGCGTGTCCGGCAGGTGTTTCTGGCGAGTCGAGCAGGTGGGTCCGGCATGCTCGGCAGGTCCTTCCGGCGTCTCCGGCACGTGGTTCTGGTGTGTCTGAGAGCTGGTTCCGGCATGTCCGGCAGATGATTCCGGAGTGTCCGCCAAGTGGTTCTGGCATACCCGGCTGGTGATTTGGGCATGTCAGTTAGGTGGTTCCGGCGAGTGGAGCAGGTGGCTCCGGCGTGCTCGGGAGGTTGTTCAGACGGGTCTGGCAGGTGTTTTCCGTCTGTTCGGGGTGTGGTTCCAGCATCTCATGCACATGGTTCTGGCACGTCTGAGATGTGGTTCCGGCCGGCCCGACAGGTCTTTCCACAGTGTCCGCCAAGTGGTACTGGCGTAGTTGGCAGGTGATTTTGCCATGACCGGCAGGTGGTTCCAGCAAGCCCGGCAGGTGATTCCGAAGTGTTCCCCAACTGGTTGTGGCGTAGCCGGCAGGTGATTTTTGCGTGTCCGGCAGGTGGTTCTGGCGAGTCGAGCAGGTGGTTCCGGCGTGCTCGGCAGGTGCTTCCGGGGTCATTGGCACGTGGTTCTGGCATATCTGAGAGGTGGTTCCTGCATGCCCGGCAAGTGATTCCGGAGTGTTCGCCAAGTGGTTCTGGCATAGTCGGCAGGAGATTTTGGCATGTCCGTCAGGTGGTTCAGGCGAGTTGAGCAGGTGGTTCCAACGTGCTTGGCAGGTGCTTCCGGCGTCTCCGGCACGTGTTTCTGGCACATCGGACAGGTGGTTCCGGCATGCCCGAAAGGTGATTCCAGTCTGTCCGGTAGGTGGTTCCAGCCTGCACGGCATGTGGTTCTGGTACATCTCAGAGGTGGTTGCGCATGCCCAACAGGTGATTCCGGACTGTCCGCCACATGGTTCTGGCACGTCTGAGAGGTGGTTCCGGCATGCCCGGCAGGTCATCCCAGAGAGTCCTCCAAGTGGTTCTGGCATAACACGTAGGTGATTTTGGCGTGTGTGGCAGGTTGTTCCGTTGTGCTTGGCAGGTGGTTCAGGCTTGGCCGGCAGGTGGTTCCAGACTGTCCAGGACGTGTTTCCAGCTTCTCCGGCAGGTGGTTCTGGTACGTCTGAGAGGTGGTTCCGCCATGGCTGGCAGGTGATTCCGGACCGTCCCCCAGGTGGTTCTGGCATAGCCAGCAGTTGATATTGGCCTGTCCGGCAGGTGGTTCCAGCGAGTCGAACAGGTGGCTCCGGCGTGCTCGGCAGGTGGTTCCGGTCTGTCCGGTAGGTGATTCCGGCGTGTCCGGCACGTGCTTCCGGCACGTCTGAGAGGTGGTTCCGGCATGCGCGACAGGTGATTTCGGAGTGTCCGCCAGGTGGTTCTGGTGTACCCGGCAGGTGATTTTGGCGTGTCCGGCAGGTGTTTCTGGCGAGTCGGGCAGGTGGCTCCGGCATGCTCTGCAGATGCTTCCGTCGTCTCTGGCACGTGGTTCTGGTGTGTCTGAGAGCTGGTTCCGGCATGTCCGGCAGATGATTCCGGAGTGTCCGCCAAGTGGTTCTGGCATACCCGGCTGGTTTTTTTGGCATGTCAGGTAGGTGGTTCCGGCGAGTCGAGCAGGTGGCTCCGGCGTGCTCGGCAGGTTGTTCAGACGGGTCTGGCAGGTGTTTTCCGTCTGTTCGGGGTGTGGTTCCAGCATCTCATGCACATGGTTCTGGCACGTCTGAGATGTGGTTCCGGCCGGCCCGACAGAGGTTTCCACAGTGTCCGGCAAGTGGTACTGGCCTAGTTGGCAGGTGATTTTGGCATGACCGGCAGGTGGTTCCAGCAAGCCCGGCAGGTGATTCCGAAGTGTTCCCCAACTGGTTGTGGCGTAGCCGGCAGGTGATTTTTGCGTGTCCGGCAGGTCGTTCTGGCAAGTCGAGCAGGTGGTTGCGGCGTGCTCGGCAGGTGCTTCCGGGGTCATTGGCACGTGGTTCTGGCATATCTGAGAGGTGGTTCCGGCATGCCCGGCAGGTGATTCCGGAGTGTTCGCCAAGTGTTTCCGGCGTAGCCGGCAGGTGATTTTGCATGTCCAGCGGTCGTTCGGGCGGGTCGAGCCGGTGGTTCCGGCGTGTCCGGCAGGTGGTTCCGGTCTGTCCGGCAGGTGGTTCTGTGGTGTCCGGCACGAGGTTCAGTCTGAGAGGCTGTGCCGGCATGCCCCTCACGTGATTCCGGCTTGTCCCCGAAGTGCTGCTGGTGTAGCGGGCAGGTGATTTTGGCGTGTCCGGCAGGTGGTTCAGGCGAGTTGAGCAGGTGGTTGCGACGTGCTCGGCAGGTGCTTCCGGCGTCTCCGGCACGTGTTTCTGGCACATCTGACTGGTGGTTCCGGCATGCCCAAAAGTTGATTCCGGACTGTCCGGTAGTTGGTTCCGGCGTGCACGGCACGTGGTTCTGGTACGTGTCAGAGGTGGTTGCGTATGCCCAACAGGTGATCCCGGACTGTCCGCCACGTGCTTCTGGCACCTCTGAGATGTGGTTCCAACATGCCCGGCAGGTCATTTCGGACAGTCGTCCAAGTGGTTCTGGCGTAGCCCGCAGGTGATTTTGGCGTGTCCGGCAGGTGGTTCCGCCGTGCTCGGCAGGTGGTTCAGGCATGGCCGTCACGTGGTTCCAGTCTGTCCAGGACGTGTTTCCAGCTTCTCCGGCAGGTGGTTCTGGTACGTCTGAGAGGTGGTTCCGCCATGGCTGGCAGGTGATCCCGGACTGTCCCCCAGGTGGTTCTGGCATAGCCAGCAGTTGATATTGGCCTGTCCGGCAGGTGGTTCCAGCGAGTCGAACAGGTGGCTCCGGCGTTCTTGGCAGGTGGTTCCGGTCTGTCCGGTAGGTGTTGACGGCGTGTCTGGCACGTGCTTCCGGCACGTCTGAGAGGTTGTTCCGGCATGCGCGGCAGGTGATTCCGTAGTGTCCGCCAGGAGGTTCCGGCATACCCGGCAGGTGATTTTGGCGTGTCCGGCAGGTGTTTCTGGCGAGTCGAGCAGGTGGCTCCGGCATGCTCAGCACGTGCTTCCGGCGTCTCCGTGACTTGGTTCTGGTGTGTCTGAGAGCTGGTTCCGGCATGTCCGGCAGATGATTCCGGAGTGTCCGCCAAGTGGTTCTGGCATACCCAGCAGGTGATTTTGGCGTGTCAGGGAGGTGGTACCGGTGAGTCGAGCAGGTGGTTCCGGCGTGCTCAGCAGGTGGTTCAGGCGGTTCTGGCAGGTGGTATCCGTCTGTTCGGGGTGTGGTTCCAGCATCTCATGAACACGTTTCTGGCACGTCTGAGATGTGGTTCCAGCCGGCCCGACAGGTGTTTCCACAGTGTCCGCCAAGCGGTTCTGGCGTAGTTGGCAGGTGATTTTGGCATGACTGGCAGGTGGTTCCAGCAAGCCTGGCAGGTGATTCCAAAGTGTTCACCAACTGGTTGTGGCGTAGCCGGCAGGTGATTTTTGCGTGATCGGCAGGTGGTTCTGGCGAGTCGAGCAGGTGGTTCCGGCGTGCTCGGCTGGTGCTTCCGGGGTCATTGGCTCGGGGTTTTGGCATGTCTGAGAGGTGGTTCCTGCATGCCCGGCAAGTGATTCCGGAGTGTTCGCCAAGTGTTTCTGGCATAGTCGGCAGGTGATTTTGGCATGTCCGGCAGGTGGTTCAGGCGAGTTGAGCAGGTGGTTCGAACGTGCTTGGCAGGTGCTTCCGGCGTCTCCGGCACGTGTTTCTGGCACATCTGACAGGTGGTTCCGGCATGCCCGAAAGGTGATTCCGGTCTGTCCGGTAGGTGGTTCCAGCCTGCACGGCATGTGGTTCTGGTACGTCTCAGAGGTGGTTGCGCATGCCCAACAGGTGATTCCGGACTGTCCGCCACATGGTTCTGGCACGTCTGAGAGGTGGTTCCGGCATGCCCGGCAGGTCATCCCAGAGAGTCCTCCAAGTGGTTCTGGCATAACACGCAGGTGATTTTGGCGTGTCTGGCAGGTTGTTCCGTTGTGCTTGGCAGGTGGTTCAGGCTTGGCCGGCAGGTGGTTCCAGACTGTCCAGGACGTGTTTCCAGCTTCTCCGGCAGGTGGTTCTGGTACGTCTGAGAGGTGGTTCCGCCATGGCTGGCAGGTGATTCGAGACCGTTCCCCAGGTGGTTCTGGCATAGCCAGCAGTTGATATTGGCCTGTCCAGCAGGTGGTTCCAGCGAGTCGAACAGGTGGCTCCGGCGTGCTCGGCAGGTGGTTCCGGTCTGTCCGGTAGGTGATTCCGGCGTTTCCTGCACGTGCTTCCGGCACGTCTGAGAGGTGGTTCCGGCATGCGCGACAGGTGATTTCGGAGTGCCCGCCAGGTGGTTCTGGCGTACCCAGCAGGTGATTTTGGCGTGTCCGGCTGGTGTTTCTGGCGAGTCGAGCAGGTGGCTCCGGTATGCTCGGCAGGTGCTTCCGGCGTCTCCGGCACGTGGTTCTGGTGTGTCTGAGAGCTGGTTCCGGCATGTCCGGCAGATGATTCCGGAGTGTCCGCCAAGTGGTTCTGGCATATCCGGCTGGTGATTTGGGCATGTCAGGTAGGTGGTTCCGGCGAGTCGAGCAGGTGGCTCCAGCGTGCTCGGCATGTTGTTCAGACGGGTCTGGCAGGTGTTTTCCGTCTGTTCGGGGTGTGGTTCCAGCATCTCATGCACATGGTTCTGGCACGTCTGAGATGTGGTTCCGGCCGGCCCGACAGATGTTTCCACAGTGTCCACCAAGTGGTACTGGCGTAGTTGGCAGGTGATTTTGGCATGACCGGCAGGTGGTTCCAGCAAGCCCGGCAGGTGATTCCGAAGTATTCCCCAACTGGTTGTGGCGTAGCCGGCAGGTGATTTCTGCATGTCCGGCAGGTGGTTCTGGCGAGGCGAGCAGGTCGTTCCGGCGTGCTCGGCAGGTGCTTCCGGGGTCATTGGCACGTGGTTCTGGCATATCTGAGAGGTGGTTCCGGCATGCCCGGCAGGTGATTCCGGAGTGTTCGCCAAGTGTTTCCGGCGTAGCCGGCAGGTGAGTTTGCATGTCCAGCGGTCGTTCCGGCGGGTCGAGCCGGTGGTTCCGGCGTGTCCGGCAGGTGGTTCCGGTCTGTCCGGCAGGTGGTTCTGTGGTGTCCGGCACGAGGTTCAGTCTGAGAGGCTGTGCCGGCATGCCACTCACGTGATTCCGGCTTGTCCCCGAAGTGGTGCTGGTATAGCGGGCAGGTGATTTTGGCGTGTCCGGCAGGTGGTTCAGGCGAGTTGAGCAGGTGGTTGCGACGTGCTCGGCAGGTGCTTCCGGCGTCTCCGGCACGTGTTTCTGGCACATCTGACTGGTGGTTCCGGCATGCCCAAAAGTTGATTCCGGACTGTCCGGTAGGTGGTTCTGGCGTGCACGGCACGTGGTTCTGGTCCGTGTCAGAGGTGGTTGCGTATGCGCAACAGCTGATTCCGGACTGTCCGCCACGTGCTTCTGGCACCTCTGAGATGTGGTTCCAACATGCCCGGCAGGTCATTTCGGAGAGTCGTCCAAGTGGTTCTGGCGTAGCCCGCAGGTGATTTTGGCGTGTCCGGCAGGTGGTTCCGCCGTGCTCGGCAGGTGGTTCAGGCATGGCCGTCACGTGGTTCCAGTCTGTCCAGGACGTGTTTCCAGCTTCTCCGGCAGGTGGTTCTGGTACGTCTGAGAGGTGGTTCCTCCATGGCTGGCAGGTGATCCCGGACTGTCCCCCAGGTGGTTCTGGCATAGCCAGCAGTTGATATTGGCCTGTCCGGCAGGTGGTTCCAGCGAGTCGAACAGGTGGCTCCGGCGTTCTTGGCAGGTGGTTCCGGTCTGTCCGGTAGGTGTTTCCGGCGTGTCTGGCACGTGCTTCCGGCACGTCTGAGAGCTGGTTCCGGCATGCGCGGCAGGTGATTCCGTAGTGTCCGCCAGGTGGTTCTGGCATACCCGGCAGGTGATTTTGGCGTGTCCGGCAGGTGTTTCTGGCGAGTCGAGCAGGTGGCTCCGGCATGCTCGGCAGGTGCTTCCGGCGTCTCCGGCACGTGGTTCTGGTGTGTCTGAGAGCTGGTTCCGGCATGTCCGGCAGATGATTCCGGAGTGTCCGCCAAGTGGTTCTGGCATACCCGGCTGGTGATTTGGGCATGTCAGGTAGGTGGTTCCGGCGAGTCGAGCAGGTGGCTCCGGCGTGCTTGGCAGGTTGTTCAGACGGGTCTGGCAGGTGTTTTCCGTCTGTTCGGGGTGTGGTTCCAGCATCTCATGCACATGGTTCTGGCACGTCTGAGATGTGGTTCCGGCCGGCCCGACACGTGTTTCCACAGTGTCCGCCAAGTGGTACTGGCGTAGTTGGCAGGTGATTTTGGCATGACCGGCAGGTGGTTCCAGCAAGCCTGGCAGGTGATTCCAAAGTGTTCACCAACTGGTTGTGGCGTAGCCGGCAGGTGATTTTTGCGTGATCGGCAGGTGGTTCTGGCGAGTCGAGCAGGTGGTTCCGGCGTGCTCGGCTGGTGCTTCCGGGGTCATTGGCTCGGGGTTTTGGCATGTCTGAGAGGTGGTTCCTGCATGCCCGGCAAGTGATTCCGGAGTGTTCGCCAAGTGTTTCTGGCATAGTCGGCAGGTGATTTTGGCATGTCCGGCAGGTGGTTCAGGCGAGTTGAGCAGGTGGTTCGAACGTGCTTGGCAGGTGCTTCCGGCGTCTCCGGCACGTGTTTCTGGCACATCTGACAGGTGGTTCCGGCATGCCCGAAAGGTGATTCCGGTCTGTCCGGTAGGTGGTTCCAGCCTGCACGGCATGTGGTTCTGGTACGTCTCAGAGGTGGTTGCGCATGCCCAACAGGTGATTCCGGACTGTCCGCCACATGGTTCTGGCACGTCTGAGAGGTGGTTCCGGCATGCCCGGCAGGTCATCCCAGAGAGTCCTCCAAGTGGTTCTGGCATAACACGCAGGTGATTTTGGCGTGTCTGGCAGGTTGTTCCGTTGTGCTTGGCAGGTGGTTCAGGCTTGGCCGGCAGGTGGTTCCAGACTGTCCAGGACGTGTTTCCAGCTTCTCCGGCAGGTGGTTCTGGTACGTCTGAGAGGTGGTTCCGCCATGGCTGGCAGGTGATTCGAGACCGTTCCCCAGGTGGTTCTGGCATAGCCAGCAGTTGATATTGGCCTGTCCAGCAGGTGGTTCCAGCGAGTCGAACAGGTGGCTCCGGCGTGCTCGGCAGGTGGTTCCGGTCTGTCCGGTAGGTGATTCCGGCGTTTCCGGCACGTGCTTCCGGCACGTCTGAGAGGTGGTTCCGGCATGCGCGACAGGTGATTTCGGAGTGCCCGCCAGGTGGTTCTGGCGTACCCGGCAGGTGATTTTGGCGTGTCCGGCTGGTGTTTCTGGCGAGTCGAGCAGGTGGCTCCGGTATGCTCGGCAGGTGCTTCCGGCGTCTCCGGCACGTGGTTCTGGTGTGTCTGAGAGCTGGTTCCGGCATGTCCGGCAGATGATTCCGGAGTGTCCGCCAAGTGGTTCTGGCATATCCGGCTGGTGATTTGGGCATGTCAGGTAGGTGGTTCCGGCGAGTCGAGCAGGTGGCTCTGGCGTGCTCGGCAGGTTGTTCAGACGGGTCTGGCAGGTGTTTTCCGTCTGTTCGGGGTGTGGTTCCAGCATCTCATGCACATGGTTCTGGCACGTCTGAGATGTGGTTCCGGCCGGCCCGACAGATGTTTCCACAGTGTCCACCAAGTGGTACTGGCGTAGTTGGCAGGTGATTTTGGCATGACCGGCAGGTGGTTCCAGCAAGCCCGGCAGGTGATTCCGAAGTATTCCCCAACTGGTTGTGGCGTAGCCGGCAGGTGATTTCTGCATGTCCGGCAGGTGGTTCTGGCGAGGCGAGCAGGTCGTTCCGGCGTGCTCGGCAGGTGCTTCCGGGGTCATTGGCACGTGGTTCTGGCATATCTGAGAGGTGGTTCCGGCATGCCCGGCAGGTGATTCCGGAGTGTTCGCCAAGTGTTTCCGGCGTAGCCGGCAGGTGAGTTTGCATGTCCAGCGGTCGTTCCGGCGGGTCGAGCCGGTGGTTCCGGCGTGTCCGGCAGGTGGTTCCGGTCTGTCCGGCAGGTGGTTCTGTGGTGTCCGGCACGAGGTTCAGTCTGAGAGGCTGTGCCGGCATGCCACTCACGTGATTCCGGCTTGTCCCCGAAGTGGTGCTGGTATAGCGGGCAGGTGATTTTGGCGTGTCCGGCAGGTGGTTCAGGCGAGTTGAGCAGGTGGTTGCGACGTGCTCGGCAGGTGCTTCCGGCGTCTCCGGCACGTGTTTCTGGCACATCTGACTGGTGGTTCCGGCATGCCCAAAAGTTGATTCCGGACTGTCCGGTAGGTGGTTCTGGCGTGCACGGCACGTGGTTCTGGTCCGTGTCAGAGGTGGTTGCGTATGCGCAACAGCTGATTCCGGACTGTCCGCCACGTGCTTCTGGCACCTCTGAGATGTGGTTCCAACATGCCCGGCAGGTCATTTCGGAGAGTCGTCCAAGTGGTTCTGGCGTAGCCCGCAGGTGATTTTGGCGTGTCCGGCAGGTGGTTCCGCCGTGCTCGGCAGGTGGTTCAGGCATGGCCGTCACGTGGTTCCAGTCTGTCCAGGACGTGTTTCCAGCTTCTCCGGCAGGTGGTTCTGGTACGTCTGAGAGGTGGTTCCTCCATGGCTGGCAGGTGATCCCGGACTGTCCCCCAGGTGGTTCTGGCATAGCCAGCAGTTGATATTGGCCTGTCCGGCAGGTGGTTCCAGCGAGTCGAACAGGTGGCTCCGGCGTTCTTGGCAGGTGGTTCCGGTCTGTCCGGTAGGTGTTTCCGGCGTGTCTGGCACGTGCTTCCGGCACGTCTGAGAGCTGGTTCCGGCATGCGCGGCAGGTGATTCCGTAGTGTCCGCCAGGTGGTTCTGGCATACCCGGCAGGTGATTTTGGCGTGTCCGGCAGGTGTTTCTGGCGAGTCGAGCAGGTGGCTCCGGCATGCTCGGCAGGTGCTTCCGGCGTCTCCGGCACGTGGTTCTGGTGTGTCTGAGAGCTGGTTCCGGCATGTCCGGCAGATGATTCCGGAGTGTCCGCCAAGTGGTTCTGGCATACCCGGCTGGTGATTTGGGCATGTCAGGTAGGTGGTTCCGGCGAGTCGAGCAGGTGGCTCCGGCGTGCTTGGCAGGTTGTTCAGACGGGTCTGGCAGGTGTTTTCCGTCTGTTCGGGGTGTGTTTCCAGCATCTCATGCACATGGTTCTGGCACGTCTGAGATGTGGTTCCGGCCGGCCCGACAGGTGTTTCCACAGTGTCCGCCAAGTGGTACTGGCGTAGTTGGCAGGTGATTTTGGCATGACCGGCAGGTGGTTCCAGCAAGCCCGGCAGGTGATTCCGAAGTGTTCCCCAACTGGTTGTGGCGTAGCCGGCAGGTGATTTCTGCGTGTCCGGCAGGTGGTTCTGGCGAGTCGAGCAGGTGGTTCCGGCGTGCTCGGCAGGTGCTTCCGGGGTCATTGGCACGTGCTTCTGGCATATCTGAGAGGTGGTTCCGGCATGCCCGGCAGGTGATTCCGGAGTGTTCGCCAAGTGTTTCCGGCGTAGCCGGCAGGTGATTTTGCATGTCCAGCGGTCGTTCCGGCGGGTCGAGCCGGTGGTTCCGGCGTGTCCGGCAGGTGGTTCCGGTCTGTCCGGCAGGTGGTTCTGTGGTGTCCGGCACGAGGTTCAGTCTGAGAGGCTGTGCCGGCATGCCACTCACGTGATTCCGGCTTGTCCCCGAAGTGCTGCTGGTATAGCGGGCAGGTGATTTTGGCGTGTCCGGCAGGTGGTTCAGGCGAGTTGAGCAGGTGGTTGCGACGTGCTCGGCAGGTGCTTCCGGCGTCTCCGGCACGTGTTTCTGGCACATCTGACTGGTGGTTCCGGCATGCCCAAAAGTTGATTCCGGTCTGTCCGGTAGGTGGCTCCAGCGTGCACGGCACGTGGTTCTGGTACGTCTCAGAGGTGGTTGCGTATGACCAACAGGTGATTCCGGACTGTCCGCCACGTGCTTCTGGCACGTCTGAGAGGTGGTTCCAACATGCCTGGCAGGTCATTTCGGAGAGTCGTCCAAGTGGTTCTGGCGTAGCCCGCAGGTGATTTTGGCGTGTCCGGCAGGTGGTTCCGCCGTGCTCGGCAGGTGGTTCAGGCATGGCCGTCACGTGGTTCCAGTCTGTCCAGGACGTGTTTCCAGCTTCTCCGGCAGGTGGTTCTGGTACGTCTGAGAGGTGGTTCCGCCATGGCTGGCAGGTGATTCGAGACCGTCCCCCAGGTGGTTCTGGCATAGCCAGCAGTTGATATTGGCCTGTCCGGCAGGTGGTTCCAGCGAGTCGAACAGGTGGCTTCGGCGTGCTCGGCAGGTGGTTCCGGTCTGTCCGGTAGGTGATTCCGGCGTGTCCGGCACGTGCTTCCGGCACGTCTGAGAGGTGGTTCCGGCATGCGCGGCAGGTGATTCCGTAGTGTCCGCCAGGTGGTTCTGGCATACCCGGCAGGTGATTTTGGCCTGTCTGGCAGGTGTTTCTGGCGAGTCGAGCAGGTGGCTCCGGCATGCTCGGCAGGTGCTTCCGGCATCTCCGGCACGTGGTTCTGGTGTTTCTGAGAGCTGGTTCCGGCATGTCCGGCAGATGATTCCGGAGTGTCCGCCAAGTGGTTCTGGCATACCCGGCTGGTGATTTGGGCCTGTCAGGTAGGTGGTTCCGGCGAGTCGAGCAGGTGGCTCTGGCGTGCTCGGCAGGTTGTTCAGACGGGTCTGGCAGGTGTTTTCCGTCTGTTCGGGGTGTGGTTCCAGCATCTCATGCACATGGTTCTGGCAAGTCTGAGATGTGGTTCCGCCCGGCCCGACAGGTGTTTCCACAGTGTCCGCCAAGTGGTACTGGCGTAGTTGGCAGGTGATTTTGGCATGACCGGCAGGTGGTTCCAGCAAGCCCGGCAGGTGATTCCGAAGTGTTCCCCAACTGGTTGTGGCGTAGCCGGCAGGTGATTTCTGCGTGTCAGGCAGGTGGTTCTGGCGAGTCGAGCAGGTGGTTCCGGCGTGCTCGGCAGGTGCTTCCGGGGTCATTGGCACGTGGTTCTGGCATATCTGAGAGGTGGTTCCGGCATGCCCGGCAGGTGATTCCAGAGTGTTCGCCAAGTGTTTCCGGCGTAGCCGGCAGGTGATTTTGCGTGTCCAGCGGTCGTTCCGGCGGGTCGAGACGGTGGTTCCGGCGTGTCCGGCAGGTGGTTCCGGTCTGTCCGGCAGGTGGTTCTGTGGTGTCCGGCACGAGGTTCAGTCTGAGAGGCTGTGCCGGCATGCCCCTCACGTGATTCCGGCTTGTCCCCGAAGTGGTGCTGGTGTAGCGGGCAGGTGATTTTGGCGTGTCCGGCAGGTGGTTCAGGCGAGTTGAGCAGGTGGTTGCGACGTTCTCGGCAGGTGCTTCCGGCGTCTCCGGCACGTGTTTCTGGCACATCTGACTGGTGGTTCCAGCATGCCCAAAAGTTGATTCCGGACTGTCCGGTAGGTGGTTCTGGCGTGCATGGCACGTGGTTCTGGTACGTGTCAGAGGTGGTTGCGTATGCCCAACAGGTGATTCCGGACTGTCCGCCACGTGCTTCTGGCACCTCTGAGATGTGGTTCCAACATGCCCGGCAGGTCATTTCGGAGAGTCGTCCAAGTGGTTCTGGCGTAGCCCGCAGGTGATTTTGGCGTGTCCGGCAGGTGGTTCCGCCGTGCTCGGCAGGTGGTCCAGGCATGGCCGTCACGTGGTTCCAGTCTGTCCAGGACGTGTTTCCAGCTTCTCCGGCAGGTGGTTCTGGTACGTCTGAGAGGTGGTTCCGCCATGGCTGGCAGGTGATCCCGGACTGTCCCCCAGGTGGTTCTGGCATAGCCAGCAGTTGATATTGGCCTGTCCGGCAGGTGGTTCCAGCGAGTCGAACAGGTGGCTCCGGCGTGCTCGGCAGGTGGTTCCGGTCTGTCCGGTAGGTGTTTGCGGCGTGTCCGGCACGTGCTTCCGGCATGTCTGAGAGGTGGTTCCGGCATGCGCGGCAGGTGATTCCGTAGTGTCCGCCAGGTGGTTCTGGCATACCCGGCAGGTGATTTTGGCGTGTCCGGCAGGTGTTTCTGGCGAGTCGAGCAGGTGGCTCCGGCATGCTCGGCAGGTGCTTCCTGCGTCTCCGGCACGTGGTTCTGGTGTGTCTGAGAGCTGGTTCCGGCATGTCCGGCAGATGATTCCGGAGTGTCCGCCAAGTGGTTCTGGCATACCCGGCTGGTGATTTGGGCATGTCAGGTAGGTGGTTCCGGCGAGTCGAGCAGGTGGCTCCGGCGTGCTCGGCAGGTTGTTCAGACGGGTCTGGCAGGTGTTTTCCGTCTGTTCGGGGTGTGGTTCCAGCATCTCATGCACATGGTTCTGGCACGTCTGAGATGTGGTTCCGGCCGGCCCGACAGGTGTTTCCACAGTGTCCGCCAAGTGGTACTGGCGTAGTTGGCAGGTGATTTGGGCATGACGGGCAGGTGGTTCCAGCAAGCCCGGCAGGTGATTCCGAAGTGTTCCCCAACTGGTTGTGGCGTAGCCGGCAGGTGATTTCTGCGTGTCCGGCAGGTGGTTCTGGCGAGTTGAGCAGGTGGTTGCGACGTGCTCGGCAGGTGCTTCCGGCGTCTCCGGCACGTGTTTCTGGCACATCTGACTGGTTGGTCCGGCATGCCCAAAAGTTGATTCCGGTCTGTCCGGTAGGTGGTTCCGGCGTGCACGGCACGTGGTTCTGGTACGTGTCAGAGGTGGTTGCGTATGCCCAAAAGGTGATTCCGGACTGTCCGCCACGTGCTTCTGGCACGTCTGAGATGTGGTTCCAACATGCCTGGCAGGTCATTTCGGAGAGTCTTCCAAGTGGTTCTGGCGTAGCCCGCAGGTGATTTTGGCGTGTCCGGCAGGTGGTTCCGCCGTGCTCGGCAGGTGGTTCAGGCATGGCCGTCACGTGGTTCCAGTCTGTCCAGGACGTGTTTCCAGCTTCTCCGGCAGGTGGTTCTGGTACGTCTGAGAGGTGGTTCCGCCATGGCTGGCAGTTGATCCCGGACTGTCCCCCAGGTGGTTCTGGCATAGCCAGCAGTTGATATTGGCCTGTCCGGCAGGTGGTTCCAGCGAGTCGAACATGTGGCTCCGGCGTGCTCGGCAGGTGGTTCCGGTCTGTCCGGTAGGTGTTTCCGGCGTGTCCGGCACGTGCTTCCGGCACGTCTGAGAGGTGGTTCCGGCATGCGCGACAGGTGATTCCGTAGTGTCCGCCAGGTGGTTCTGGCGTTCCCGGCAGGTGATTTTGGCGTGTCCGGCTGGTGTTTCTGGCGAGTAGAGCAGGTGGCTGCGGCATGCTCGGCAGGTGCTTCCGGCGTCTCCGGCACGTGGTTCTGGTGTGTCTGAGAGCTGGTTCCGGCATGTCCGGCAGATGATTCCGGAGTGTCCGCCAAGTGGTTCTGGCATACCCAGCTGGTGATTTGGGCATGTCAGGTAGGTGGTTCCGGCGAGTCGAGCAGGTGGTTCCGGCGTGCTCGGCAGGTGGTTCAGGCGGTTCTGGCAGGTGGTATCCGTCTGTTCGGGGTGTGGTTCCAGCATCTCATGCACATGGTTCTGGCACGTCTGAGATGTGGTTCCGGCCGGCCCGACAGATGTTTCCACAGTGTCCGCCAAGCGGTTCTGGCGTAGTTGGCAGGTGATTTTGGCATGACCGGCAGGGGGTTCCAGCAAGCCCGGCAGGTGATTCCAAAGTGTTCACCAACTGGTTGTGGCGTAGCCGGCAGGTGATGTTTGCGTGATCGGCAGGTGGTTCTGGCGAGTCGAGCAGGTGGTTCCGGCGTGCTCGGCTGGTGCTTCCGGGGTCATTGGCACGGGGTTCTGGCATGTCTGAGAGGTGGTTCCTGCATGCCCGGCAAGTGATTCCGGAGTGTTCGCCAAGTGGTTCTGGCATAGTCGGCAGGTGATTTTGGCATGTCCGGCAGGTGGTTCAGGCGAGTTGAGCAGGTGGTTCCAACGTGCTTGGCAGGTGCTTCCGGCGTCTCCGGCACGTGTTTCTGGCACATCTGACAGGTGGTTCCGGCATGCCCGAAAGGTGATTCCGGTCTGTCCGGTAGGTGGTTCCAGCCTGCACGGCATGTGGTTCTGGTACGTCTCAGAGGTGGTTGCGCATGCCCAACAGGTGATTCCGGACTGTCCGCCACATGGTTCTGGCACGTCTGAGAGGTGGTTCCGGCATGCCCGGCAGGTCATCCCAGAGAGTCCTCCAAGTGGTTCTGGCATAACACGCAGGTGATTTTGGCGTGTCTGGCAGGTTGTTCCGTTGTGCTTGGCAGGTGGTTCAGGCTTGGCCGGCAGGTGGTTCCAGACTGTCCAGGACGTGTTTCCAGCTTCTCCGGCAGGTGGTTCTGGTACGTCTGAGAGGTGGTTCCGCCATGGCTGGCAGGTGATTCCGGACCGTCCCCCAGGTGGTTCTGGCATAGCCAGCAGTTGATATTGGCCTGTCCGGCAGGTGGCTCCAGCGAGTCGAACAGGTGGCTCCGGCGTGCTCGACAGGTGGTTCCGGTCTGTCCGGCAGGTGGTTCCGTCGTGTCCGGCACGAGGTTCAGTCTGAGAGGCTGTGCCGGCATGCCCCTCACGTGATTCCGGCTTGTCCCCGAAGTGGTGCTGGTGTAGCAGGCAGGTGATTTTGGCGTGTCCGGCAGGTGGTTCAGGCGAGTTGAGCAGGTGGTTGCGACGTGCTCGGCAGGTGCTTCCGGCGTCTCCGGCACGTGTTTCTGGCACATCTGACTGGTGGTTCCGGCATGCCCAAAAGTTGATTCCGGTCTGTCGGTTAGGTGGTTCCGGCGTGCACGGCACATGGTTCTGGTACGTGTTAGAGGTGGTTGTGTATGCCCAAAAGGTGATTCCGGACTGTCCGCCACGTGCTTCTGGCACGTCTGAGATGTGGTTCCAACATGCCTGGCAGGTCATTTCGGAGAGTCTTCCAAGTGGTTCTGGCGTATCCCACAGGTGATTTTGGCCTGTCCGGCAGGTTGTTCCGTTGTGCTTGGCAGGTGGTTCAGGCTTGGCCGGCAGGTGGTTCCAGACTGTCCAGGACGTGTTTCCAGCTTCTCCGGCAGGTGGTTCTGGTACGTCTGAGAGGTGGTTCCGCCATGGCTGGCAGGCGATTCCGGACCGTCGCCCAGGTGGTTCTGGCATAGCCAGCAGTTGATATTGGCCTGTCCGGCAGGTGCTTCCAGGGAGTCGAACAGGTGGCTCCGGCGTGCTCGGCAGGTGGTTCCGGTCTGTCCGGTAGGTGATTCCGGCGTGTCCGGCACGTGCTTCCGGCACGTCTGAGAGGTGGTTCCGGCATGCGCGACAGGTGATTTCGGAGTGTCCGCCAGGTGGTTCTGGCGTACCCGGCAGGTGATTTTGGCGTGTCCGGCAGGTGTTTCTGGCGAGTCGAGCAGGTGGCTCCGGCATGCTCGGCAGGTGCTTTCGGCGTCTCCGGCACGTGGTTCTGGTGTGTCTGAGAGCTGGTTCCGGCATGTCCGGCAGATGATTCCGGAGTGTCCGCCAAGTGGTTCTGGCATACCCGGCTGGTGATTTGGGCATGTCAGGTAGGTGGTTCCGGCGAGTCGAGCAGGTGGCTCCGGCGTGCTCGGCAGGTTGTTCAGACGGGTCTGGCAGGTGTTTTCCATCTGTTCGGGGTGTGGTTCCAGCATCTCATGCACATGGTTCTGGCACATCTGAGATGTGGTTCCGGCCGGCCCGACAGGTGTTTCCACAGTGTCCGCCAATTGGTACTGGCGTAGTTGGCAGGTGATTTTGGCATGACCGGCAGGTGGTTCCAGCAAGCCCGGCAGGTGATTCCGAAGTGTTCCCCAACTGGTTGTGGCGTAGCCGGCAGGTGATTTTTGCGTGTCCGGCAGGTGGTTCTGGCGAGTCGAGCAGGTGGTTCCGGCGTGCTCGGCAGGTGCTTCCGGGGTCATTGGCACGTGGTTCTGGCATATCTGAGAGGTGGTTCCGGCATGCCCGGCAGGTGATTCCGGAGTGTTCGCCAAGTGTTTCCGGCGTAGCCGGCAGGTGATTTTGCATGTCCAGCGGTCGTTCCGGCGGGTCGAGCCGGTGGTTCCGGCGTGTCCAGCAGGTGGTTCCGGTCTGTCCGGCAGGTGGTTCTGTGGTGTCCGGCACGAGGTTCAGTCTGAGAGGCTGTGCCGGCATGCCCCTCACGTGATTCCGGCTTGTCCCCGAAGTGCTGCTGGTGTAGCGGGCAGGTGATTTTGGCGTGTCTGGCAGGTTGTTCCGTTGTGCTTGGCAGTTGGTTCAGGCTTGGCCGGCAGGTGGTTCCAGACTGTCCAGGACGTGTTTCCAGCTTCTCCGGCAGGTGGTTCTGGTACGTCTGAGAGGTGGTTCCGCCATGGCTGGCAGGTGATTCGAGACCGTCCCCCAGGTGGTTCTGGCATAGCCAGCAGTTGATATTGGCCTGTCCGGCAGGTGGTTCCAGCGAGTCGAACAGGTGGCTCCGGCGTGCTCGGCAGGTGGTTCCGGTCTGTCCGGTAGGTGATTCCGGCGTGTCCGGCACGTGCTTCCGGCACGTCTGAGAGGTGGTTCCGGCATGCGCGACAGGTGATTTCGGAGTGTCCGCCAGGTGGTTCTGGCGTACCCGGCAGGTGATTTTGGCGTGTCCGGCAGGTGTTTCTGGCGAGTCGAGCAGGTGGCTGCGGCATGCTCGGCAGGTGCTTCCGGCGTCTCCGGCACGTGGTTCTGGTGTGTCTGAGAGCTGGTTCCGGCATGTCCGGCAGATGATTCCGGAGTGTCCGCCAAGTGGTTCTGGCATACCCGGCTGGTGATTTGGGCATGTCAGGTAGGTGGTTCCGGCGAGTCGAGCAGGTGGCTCTGGCGTGCTCGGCAGGTTGTTCAGACGGGTCTGGCAGGTGTTTTCCGTCTGTTCGGGGTGTGGTTCCAGCATCTCATGCACATGGTTCTGGCACGTCTGAGATGTGGTTCCGGCCGGCCCGACAGGTGTTTCCACAGTGTCCGCCAAGTGGTACTGGCGTAGTTGGCAGTTGATTTTGGCATGACCGGCAGGTGGTTCCAGCAAGCCCGGCAGGTGATTCCGAAGTGTTCCCCAACTGGTTGTGGCGTAGCCGGCAGGTGATTTTTGCGTGTCCGGCAGGTGGTTCTGGCGCGTCGAGCAGGTGGTTCCGGCGTGCTCGGCAGGTGCTTCCGGGGTCATTGGCACGTGGTTCTGGCATATCTGAGAGGTGGTTCCGGCATGCCCGGCAGGTGATTCCGGAGTGTTCGCCAAGTGTTTCCGGCGTAGCCGGCAGGTGATTTTGCATGTCCAGCGGTCGTTCCGGCGGGTCGAGCCGGTGGTTCCGGCGTGTCCGGCAGGTGGTTCCGGTCTGTCCGGCAGGTGGTTCTGTGGTGTCCGGCACGAGGTTCAGTCTGAGAGGCTGTGCCGGCATGCCCCTCACGTGATTCCGGCTTGTCCCCGAAGTGGTGCTGGTGTAGCGGGCAGGTGATTTTGGCGTGTCCGGCAGGTGGTTCAGGCGAGTTGAGCAGGTGGTTGCGACGTGCTCGGCAGGTGCTTCCGGCGTCTCCGGCACGTGTTTCTGGCACATCTGACTGGTGGTTCCGGCATGCCCAAAAGTTGATTCCGGTCTGTCCGGTAGGTGGTTCCGGCGTGCACGGCACGTGGTTCTGGTACGTCTCAGAGGTGGTTGCGTATGCCCAACAGGTGATTCCGGACTGTCCGCCACGTGCTTCTGGCACGTCTGAGAGGTGGTTCCAACATGCCCGGCAGGTCATTTCGGAGAGTCGTCCAAGTGGTTCTGGCGTAGCCCGCAGGTGATTTTGGCGTGTCCGGCAGGTGGTTCCGCCGTGCTCGGCAGGTGGTTCAGGCATGGCCGTCACGTGGTTCCAGTCTGTCCAGGACGTGTTTCCAGCTTCTCCGGCAGGTGGTTCTGGTACGTCTGAGAGGTGGTTCCGCCATGGCTGGCAGGTGATCCCGGACTGTCCCCCAGGTGGTTCTGGCATAGCCAGCAGTTGATATTGGCCTGTCCGGCAGGTGGTTCCAGCGAGTCGAACAGGTGGCTCCGGCGTTCTTGGCAGGTGGTTCCGGTCTGTCCGGTAGGTGTTTCCGGCGTGTCCGGCACGTGCTTCCGGCACGTCTGAGAGGTGGTTCCGGCATGCGCGGCAGGTGATTCCGTAGTGTCCGCCAGGTGGTTCTGGCATACCCGGCAGGTGATTTTGGCGTGTCCGGCAGGTGTTTCTGGCGAGTAGAGCAGGTGGCTGCGGCATGCTCGGCAGGTGCTTCCGGCGTCTCCGGCACGTGGTTCTGGTGTGTCTGAGAGCTGGTTCCGGCATGTCCGGCAGATGATTCCGGAGTGTCCGCCAAGTGGTTCTGGCATACCCAGCAGGTGATTTTGGCGTGTCAGGGAGGTGGTACCGGTGAGTCGAGCAGGTGGTTCCGGCGTGCTCAGCAGGTGGTTCAGGCGGTTCTGGCAGGTGGTATCCGTCTGTTCGGGGTGTGGTTCCAGCATCTCATGAACACGTTTCTGGCACGTCTGAGATGTGGTTCCAGCCGGCCCGACAGGTGTATCCGCAGTGTCCGCCAAGCGGTTCTGGCGTAGTTGGCAGGTGATTTTGGCATGACTGGCAGGTGGTTCCAGCAAGCCTGGCAGGTGATTCCAAAGTGTTCACCAACTGGTTGTGGCGTAGCCGGCAGGTGATGTTTGCGTGATCGGCAGGTGGTTCTGGCGAGTCGAGCAGGTGGTTCCGGCGTGCTCGGCTGGTGCTTCCGGGGTCATTGGCACGGGGTTCTGGCATGTCTGAGAGGTGGTTCCTGCATGCCCGGCAAGTGATTCCGGAGTGTTCGCCAAGTGGTTCTGGCATAGTCGGCAGGTGATTTTGGCATGTCCGGCAGGTGGTTCAGGCGAGTTGAGCAGGTGGTTCCAACGTGCTTGGCAGGTGCTTCCGGCGTCTCCGGCACGTGTTTCTGGCACATCTGACAGGTGGTTCCGGCATGCCCAAAAGGTGATTCCGGTCTGTCCGGTAGGTGGTTCCAGCCTGCACGGCATGTGGTTCTGGTACGTCTCAGAGGTGGTTGCGCATGCCCAACAGGTGATTCCGGACTGTCCGCCACATGGTTCTGGCACGTCTGAGAGGTGGTTCCGGCATGCCCGGCAGGTCATCCCAGAGAGTCCTCCAAGTGGTTCTGGCATAACACGCAGGTGATTTTGGCGTGTCTGGCAGGTTGTTCCGTTGTGCTTGGCAGGTGGTTCAGGCTTGGCCGGCAGGTGGTTCCAGACTGTCCAGGACGTGTTTCCAGCTTCTCCGGCAGGTGGTTCTGGTACGTCTGAGAGGTGGTTCCGCCATGGCTGGCAGGCGATTCCGGACCGTCGCCCAGGTGGTTCTGGCATAGCCAGCAGTTGATATTGGCCTGTCCGGCAGGTGGTTCCAGGGAGTCGAACAGGTGGCTCCGGCGTGCTCGGCAGGTGGTTCCGGTCTGTCCGGTAGGTGATTCCGGCGTGTCCGGCACGTGCTTCCGGCACGTCTGAGAGGTGGTTCCGGCATGCGCGACAGGTGATTTCGGAGTGTCCGCCAGGTGGTTCTGGCGTACCCGGCAGGTGATTTTGGCGTGTCCGGCAGGTGTTTCTGGCGAGTCGAGCAGGTGGCTCCGGCATGCTCGGCAGGTGCTTCCGGCGTCTCCGGCACGTGGTTCTGGTGTGTCTGAGAGCTGGTTCCGGCATGTCCGGCAGATGATTCCGGAGTGTCCGCCAAGTGGTTCTGGCATACCCGGCTGGTGATTTGGGCATGTCAGGTAGGTGGTTCCGGCGAGTCGAGCAGGTGGCTCCGGCGTGCTCGGCAGGTTGTTCAGACGGGTCTGGCAGGTGTTTTCCGTCTGTTCGGGGTGTGGTTCCAGCATCTCATGCACATGGTTCTGGCACATCTGAGATGTGGTTCCGGCCGGCCCGACAGGTGTTTCCACAGTGTCCGCCAAGTGGTACTGGCGTAGTTGGCAGGTGATTTTGGCATGACCGGCAGGTGGTTCCAGCAAGCCCGGCAGGTGATTCCGAAGTGTTCCCCAACTGGTTGTGGCGTAGCCGGCAGGTGATTTTTGCGTGTCCGGCAGGTGGTTCTGGCGAGTCGAGCAGGTGGTTCCGGCGTGCTCGGCAGGTGCTTCCGGGGTCATTGGCACGTGGTTCTGGCATATCTGAGAGGTGGTTCCGGCATGCCCGGCAGGTGATTCCGGAGTGTTCGCCAAGTGTTTCCGGCGTAGCCGGCAGGTGATTTTGCATGTCCAGCGGTCGTTCCGGCGGGTCGAGCCGGTGGTTCCGGCGTGTCCGGCAGGTGGTTCCGGTCTGTCCGGCAGGTGGTTCTGTGGTGTCCGGCACGAGGTTCAGTCTGAGAGGCTGTGCCGGCATGCCCCTCACGTGATTCCGGCTTGTCCCCGAAGTGGTGCTGGTGTAGCGGGCAGGTGATTTTGGCGTGTCCGGCAGGTGGTTCAGGCGAGTTGAGCAGGTGGTTGCGACGTGCTCGGCAGGTGCTTCCGGCGTCTCCGGCACGTGTTTCTGGCACATCTGACTGGTGGTTCCGGCATGCCCAAAAGTTGATTCCGGTCTGTCCGGTAGGTGGTTCCGGCGTGCACGGCACGTGGTTCTGGTACGTCTCAGAGGTGGTTGCGTATGGCCAACAGGTGATTCCGGACTGTCCGCCACGTGCTTCTGGCACGTCTGAGAGGTGGTTCCAACATGCCCGGCAGGTCATTTCGGAGAGTCGTCCAAGTGGTTCTGGCGTAGCCCGCAGGTGATTTTGGCGTGTCCGGCAGGTGGTTCCGCCGTGCTCGGCAGGTGGTTCAGGCATGGCCGTCACGTGGTTCCAGTCTGTCCAGGACGTGTTTCCAGCTTCTCCGGCAGGTGGTTCTGGTACGTCTGAGAGGTGGTTCCGCCATGGCTGGCAGGTGATCCCGGACTGTCCCCCAGGTGGTTCTGGCATAGCCAGCAGTTGATATTGGCCTGTCCGGCAGGTGGTTCCAGCGAGTCGAACAGGTGGCTCCGGCGTTCTTGGCAGGTGGTTCCGGTCTGTCCGGTAGGTGTTTCCGGCGTGTCCGGCACGTGCTTCCGGCACGTCTGAGAGGTGGTTCCGGCATGCGCGGCAGGTGATTCCGTAGTGTCCGCCAGGTGGTTCTGGCATACCCGGCAGGTGATTTTGGCGTGTCCGGCAGGTGTTTCTGGCGAGTCGAGCAGGTGGCTCCGGCATGCTCGGCAGGTGCTTCCGGCGTCTCCGGCACGTGGTTCTGGTGTGTCTGAGAGCTGGTTCCGGCATGTCCGGCAGATGATTCCGGAGTGTCCGCCAAGTGGTTCTGGCATACCCAGCAGGTGATTTTGGCGTGTCAGGGAGGTGGTACCGGTGAGTCGAGCAGGTGGTTCCGGCGTGCTCAGCAGGTGGTTCAGGCGGTTCTGGCAGGTGGTATCCGTCTGTTCGGGGTGTGGTTCCAGCATCTCATGAACACGTTTCTGGCACGTCTGAGATGTGGTTCCAGCCGGCCCGACAGGTGTTTCCGCAGTGTCCGCCAAGCGGTTCTGGCGTAGTTGGCAGGTGATTTTGGCATGACCGGCAGGTGGTTCCAGCAAGCCTGGCAGGTGATTCCAAAGTGTTCACCAACTGGTTGTGGCGTAGCCGGCAGGTGATGTTTGCGTGATCGGCAGGTGGTTCTGGCGAGTCGAGCAGGTGGTTCCGGCGTGCTCGGCTGGTGCTTCCGGGGTCATTGGCACGGGGTTCTGGCATGTCTGAGAGGTGGTTCCTGCATGCCCGGCAAGTGATTCCGGAGTGTTCGCCAAGTGGTTCTGGCATAGTCGGCAGGTGATTTTGGCATGTCCGGCAGGTGGTTCAGGCGAGTTGAGCAGGTGGTTCCAACGTGCTTGGCAGGTGCTTCCGGCGTCTCCGGCACGTGTTTCTGGCACATCTGACAGGTGGTTCCGGCATGCCCGAAAGGTGATTCCGGTCTGTCCGGTAGGTGGTTCCAGCCTGCACGGCATGTGGTTCTGGTACGTCTCAGAGGTGGTTGCGCATGCCCAACAGGTGATTCCGGACTGTCCGCCACATGGTTCTGGCACGTCTGAGAGGTGGTTCCGGCATGCCCGGCAGGTCATCCCAGAGAGTCCTCCAAGTGGTTCTGGCATAACACGCAGGTGATTTTGGCGTGTCTGGCAGGTTGTTCCGTTGTGCTTGGCAGGTGGTTCAGGCTTGGCCGGCAGGTGGTTCCAGACTGTCCAGGACGTGTTTCCAGCTTCTCCGGCAGGTGGTTCTGGTACGTCTGAGAGGTGGTTCCGCCATGGCTGGCAGGTGATTCCGGACCGTCCCCCAGGTGGTTCTGGCATAGCCAGCAGTTGATATTGGCCTGTCCGGCAGGTGGTTCCAGCGAGTCGAACAGGTGGCTCCGGCGTGCTCGGCAGGTGGTTCCGGCTGTCCGGTAGGTGATTCCGGCGTGTCCGGCACGTGCTTCCGGCACGTCTGAGAGGTGGTTCCGGCATGCGCGACAGGTGATTTCGGAGTGTCCGCCAGGTGGTTCTGGCGTACCCGGCAGGTGATTTTGGCGTGTCCGGCAGGTGTTTCTGGCGAGTCGAGCAGGTGGCTCCGGCATGCTCGGCAGGTGCTTCCGCCGTCTCCGGCACGTGGTTCTGGTGTGTCTGAGAGCTGGTTCCGGCATGTCCGGCAGATGATTCCGGAGTGTCCGCCAAGTGGTTCTGGCATACCCGGCTGGTGATTTGGGCATGTCAGGTAGGTGGTTCCGGCGAGTCGAGCAGGTGGCTCCGGCATGCTCGGCAGGTTGTTCAGACGGGTCTGGCAGGTGTTTTCCGTCTGTTCGGGGTGTGGTTCCAGCATCTCATGCACATGGTTCTGGCACGTCTGAGATGTGGTTCCGGCCGGCCCGACAGGTGTTTCCACAGTGTCCGCCAAGTGGTACTGGCGTAGTTGGCAGGTGATTTTGGCATGACCGGCAGGTGGTTCCAGCAAGCCCGGCAGGTGATTCCAAAGTGTTCCCCAACTGGTTGTGGCGTAGCCGGCAGGTGATTTTTGCGTGTCCGGCAGGTGGTTCTGGCGAGTCGAGAGGTGGTTCGGCGTCGGAGGGCCGGGGAACGTGGTTTGGCATATCTGAGAGGTGGTTCCGGCATGCCCGGCAGGTGATTCCGGAGTGTTCGCCAAGTGTTTCTGGCGTAGCCGGCAGGTGATTTTGCATGTCCAGCGGTCGTTTCGGCGGGTCGAGCCGGTGGTTCCGGCGTGTCCGGCAGGTGGTTCCGGTCTGTCCGGCAGGTGGTTCTGTGGTGTCCGGCACGAGGTTCAGTCTGAGAGGCTGTGCCGGCATGCCCCTCACGTGATTCCGGCTTGTCCCCGAAGTGGTGCTGGTGTAGCGGCAGGTGATTTTGGCGTGTCCGGCAGGTGGTTCAGGCGAGTTGAGCAGGTGGTTGCGACGTGCTCGGCAGGTGCTTCCGGCGTCTCCGGCACGTGTTTCTGGCACATCTGACTGGTGGTTCCGGCATGCCCAAAAGTTGATTCCGGCCTGTCCGGTAGGTGGTTCCGGCGTGCACGGCACGTGGTTCTGGTACGTCTCAGAGGTGGTTCCGTATGCCCAGCAGGTGATTCCGGACTGTCCGCCACGTGCTTCTGGCACGTCTGAGAGGTGGTTCCGACATGCCCGGCAGGTCATTTCGGAGAGTCCTCCAAGTGGTTCTGGCGTAGCCCGCAGGTGATTTTGGCGTGTCCGGCAGGTGGTTCCGCCGAGTCGGCAGGTGGCTCCGGCATGGCCGTCACGTGGTTCCAGTCTGTCCAGGACGTGT
>NW_027228198.1:0-33605 GCF_037783145.1 Equus przewalskii
TGATGTATTGCTACGAAATGTCTACCTCTTCCCCTTCAGCAACGGGGACGAGGCCCAGATGACTGTGCTTCCGCATGCTTAGCAGGAGCAGACAATAGGCTTTTTACAAACCGCCATTGTGCACTGGGTCAGAGAGTGTCAGAATGCACCTATGTCAGAAAGGGCCCTTTGCTCTCAGCCGTGCCCTCCATTGCTCTAGAGGTGGAAGGCACAAAGCACTGCCTCCATCCTTCAATTGGAGACAAGCCAGCAACTGTCCTGCTTCCAGCTCTTTAGGAAGCTGGGAAAGCACTCGCATTCCACAGTGCTCTTACAGCGTCTTGGGAACGTCTCATACAAAGGCAGCTGAACACCGTGTCTTTTCAGCCCTTAACTCACCAATCTGCAACATCTGCTTCTGCCGCATTTCCACCTTGCCAACCCGGCTCAGACGAAATGCCTACATCTTCCCCTGAAGCGACTGTGCTGATTCCCAAATGATTGAGCATCCACATGCTTAGGAGGCGATAAACTGCATGCCTTTTTCCAACCACCATTTTACACTGCTTAGAGAGCGTCGGAAAGCAGCTATGTCAGAAAGGCCCCTTTGCTCTCAGCCATGCCCTC
The DNA here is from genome assembly GCF_037783145.1 of Equus przewalskii. Lineage (NCBI taxonomy): Eukaryota > Metazoa > Chordata > Mammalia > Perissodactyla > Equidae > Equus > Equus przewalskii. Next base: position 607 of record NW_027228198.1, read on the forward strand.
CATTGCTCTCGAGGTGGCAGGCACAACTCACTCGTTCTGGATCCACCCCTCAATGGGAGACAAACCACATCTTCTCCTGCTTCCAGCTCTTTAGGAAGTGGAGAAAAATCTCCCTTTCCACAGTGCTCTTACAGCGTCCGGGGAACATCTCATACAAAGGAGGCTGAACGCCGTTTCTTTTCAGCACTTCACTCGCCAGTCTGGGACATCTGCATCCTGCACGTTTCCACCTTGCCAACCCATATCAGACGAAATGCCTACGTCTTCCCCTTGAGCAATGGGGATGAGGCCCATAGGATTCTGGTTCCACATGCTGAGGAGGAGAGAGACAATAGGCTTTTAACTAACCACGAAGTGCAATGGTTGGGAGAGTGTCAGAAAGCGCCAATGGCAGAAAGGCCCCTTTACTTTCAGCCGCGCCCTCCATTGCTGTAGAGGTGGAAGGCACAAAGCACTGCCTCCATAATTCAATGGGAGACAAGCCATAAACTGTCTTGCCTCCAGCTCTTTAGGAAGCTGGGAAAGAACTCGCTTTCCACAGTGCTGTTACAGCATACGAGGAAACGCTCATACAGAGGCAGCTCAAACGCCATTTCTTCCCAGTGCTTAACTGGCCTCTTTAGGACTTCCGCTTCTGCCACAGTTCCACCTTGCCAACCCGGCTCAGACGAAATGCCTACATCTTCCCCTTAAGCAACGTGGGTGAAGCCCACATGATTGTGCTTCCACATGCTTTCCAGGAGTAGACAATAGGCTTTTTACAAACCGCCATTGTGCACTGGGTCAAAGAGTGTCAGAATGCACCTATGTCAGAAGGGGTCCTTTGCTCTCAGCCATGCCCTCCATTGCTCTAGAGGTGGAAGGCACAAAGCACTGCCTCCATTCTCCAATTGGAGACAAGCCATAAACTGTCTTGCCTCCAGCTCTTTATGAAGCTGGGAAACAACTCGCTTTCCGCAGTGCTGTTACAGCATACGAGGAAACTCTCATACACAGGCAGCTCAAACGCCATTTCTTCCCAGGGCTTAACTGGCCTCTTTAGGACTTCCGCTTCTGCCAAATTTCCACCTTGCAAACCCGGCTCAGACGAAATGTCTACATCTTCCCCTTAAGCAATGGGGGCGAAGCCCACATGATTGTGCTGCCACATGCTTCGCAGGACAGACAATAGGCTTTTTACAAACCGCCATTGTGCACTGTGTCAGAGAGTGTCAAAATGCACCTGTGTCAGAAAGGGCCCTTTGCTCTCAGCCGTGCCCTCCATTGCTCTAGAGGTGGAAGGCACAAAGCACTGCCTCCATCCTTCAATTGGAGACAAGCCATAAACTGTCTTGCCTCCAGCTGTTTTTGAAGCTGACAAACAACTCTCTTTCCACAGTCCTGTTACAGCAGACTGGGGAACTTCTCATACAAAGGCAGCTCCAATGGCATTTCTTCCCAGCTCTTAACTCGCAGCTTAGGACTCCTGCTTCCGCCGAATTTCCACCTTGCCAACTCGGCTCAGACGAAATGCCTACATCTTCCCCTGAAGCAACTGGGCTGAGTCCCAAATGATTGAGCGTCCACGTGCTTAGGAGGCGATAGACTGCACGCCTTTTTCCAACCACCATTGTGCACTGCTGGAGAGAGTGTGCCTTCCACCTCTAGAGCAATGGAGGGCACGGCTGAAAGCAAAGGGCCCTTTCTGACATAGGTGCATTCTGACACTCTCTGACCCAGTGCAAAATGGCGGTTTGTAAAAAGCCCTTTGCTCTCAGCCGTGTCCTCCATTGCTCTAGAGGTGGAAGGCACAAAGCACTGCCTCCATCCTTCAATTGGAGACAGGCCATAAACTGTCTTGCCTCCAGCTCTTTAGGAAGCTGACAAACAACTCGCTTTCCACAGTCCTGTTACAGCAGACCGGGGACTTCTCATACAAAGGCAGCTCAAATGGCATTTCTTCCCAGCAGTTAACTCGCAGCTTAGGACTCCTGCTTCTGCCGCAATTCCACCTTGCCAACCCGGCTCAGACGAACTGCCTACATCTTCCCCTGAAGCAACTGGGCTGAGTCCCAAATGATTGAGCGTGCACGTGCGTAGGAGGCGATAGACTGCACGCCTTTTTCCAACCACCATTGCGCACTGCTGGAGAGAGTGTAGGAAAGCAGCTATGTCAGAAACACCCCTTTGCTCTCAGCCGTGCCCTTCATTGCTCTAGACGTGGAATGCACAAGGCACTGGCTCCCTCCCTCAAGGGGCGACAAGCCACAGACCATCTTCCTTCCATCTCTTTAGGAAGCTGAGCAAGAACTCGCTTTCAACAGTGCTCTTTCTGTGTCCTGGCAACATCTCATACAAAGGCAGCTGATATGCCATTTCTTTTCAGCGCTTAACTCGCAGATTTGGAACTTCTGCTCCTGCCACATTTCCACCTTGCCAACCCGGCTCAGACGAAATGTCTACATCTTCCCCTTCAGCAACGGGGACGAGGCCCAGATGACTGTGCTTCCGCATGCTTAGCAGGAGCAGACAATGGGCTTTTTACAAACCGCCATTGTGCACTGGGTCAGAGAGTGTCAGAATGCACCTATGTCAGAAAGGGCCCTTTGCTCTCAGCCGTGCCCTCCATTGCTCTAGAGGTGGAAGGCACAAAGCACGTGCCAATGACCCCGGAAGCACCTGCCGAGCACGCCGGAACCACCTGCTCGACTCGCCAGAACCACCTGCCGGACACGCAAAAATCACCTGTCGGCTATTCCACAACCAGTTGGGGAACACTTCGGAATCACCTGTTGGCTTGCTGGAACCACCTGCCGGTCATGCCAAAATCACATGAAAATTACGCCAGTACCACTTGGCGGACACTGTGGAAACACCTGTCGGGCCGGCCGGAACCACATCTCAGACGTGCCAGAACCATGTGCATGAGATGCTGGAACCACACCCCGAACAGACGGAAAACACCTGCCAGACCCGTCTGAACAACCTGCCGAGCACGCCGGAGCCACCTGCTCGACTCGCCGGAACCACCTACCTGACATGACCAAATCACCAGCCGGGTATGCCAGAACCACTTGGCGGACACTCCGGAATCATCTGCTGGACATGTCGGAACCAGCTCTCAGACACACCAGAACCACGTGCCGGAGACGCCGGAAGCACCTGCCGAGCATGCCGGAGCCACCTGGTCGACTCGCCAGAAACACCTGCCGCACACGCCAAAATCACCTGCCGGGTACGCCAGAACCACCTGGCGGACACTCCGAAATCACCTGTCGCGCAGGCCGGAACCACCTCTCAGACGTGCCGGAAGCACGTGCCGGACACGCCGGAATCACCTACCGGACAGACCAGAACCACCTGCCGAGCACGCCGGAGCCACCTGTTCGACTCGCTGGAACCACCTGCCGGACAGGCCAATATCAACTGCTGGCTATGCCAGAACCACCTGGGGACGGTCCGGAATCACCTGGCAGCCATGGCGGAACCACCTCTCAGACGTACCAGAACCACCTGCCGGAGAAGCTGGAAACACGTCCTGGACAGTCTGGAACCACCTGCCGGCCAAGCCTGAACCACCTGCCAAGCACAACGGAACAACCTGCCAGACACGCCAAAATCACCTGCGTGTTATGCCAGAACCACTTGGAGGACTCTCTGGGATGACCTGCCGGGCATGCCGGAACCACCTCTCAGACGTGCCAGAACCATGTGGCGGACAGTCCGGAATCACCTGTTGGGCATGCGCAACCACCTCTGAGACGTACCAGAACCACATGCCGTGCAGGCTGGAACCACCTACCGGACACACCGGAATCACCTTTCGGGCATGCCGGAACCACCTGTCAGATGTGCCAGAAACACGTGCCGGAGACGCCGGAAGCACCTGCCAAGCACGTTGGAACCACCTGCTCAACACGCCTGAACCACCTGCCGGACACGCCAAAATCACCTGCCTGCTACACCAGCACCACTTCGGGGACAAGCCGGAATCACGCGAGGGGCATGCCGGCACAGCCTCTCAGACTGAACCTCGTGCCGGACACCACAGAAACACCTGCCGGACAGACCGGAACCACCTGCCGGACACGCCGGAACCACCGGCTCGACCCGCCTGAACGACCGCTGGACATGCAAACTCACCTGCCGGCTACGCCGGAAACACTTGGCGAACACTCCGGAATCACCTGCCGGGCATGCCGGAACCACCTCTCAGATATGCCAGAACCACGTGCCAATGACCCCGGAAGCACCTGCCGAGCACGCCGGAAGCACCTGCTCGATTCGCCAGAACCACTTGCCGGACACGCAAAAATCACCTGCCGGCTACGCCACAACCAGTTGGGGAACACTTCGGAATCACCTGCCGGGCTTGCTGGAACCACATGCCGGTCATGCCAAAATCACCTGCCAACTACGCCAGTACCACTTGGCGGACACTGTGGAAACACCTGTCGGGCCGGCCGGAACCACATCTCAGACGTGCCAGAACCATGTGCATGAGATGCTGGAACCACACCCCGAACAGACGGAAAACACCTGCCAGACCCGTCTGAACAACCTGCCGAGCACGCCGGAGCCACCTGCTCGACTCGCCGGAACCACCTACCTGACATGCCCAAATCACCAGCCGGGTATGCCAGAACCACTTGGCGGACACTCCGGAATCATCTGCCGGACATGCCGGAACCAGCTCTCAGACACACCAGAACCACGTGCCGGAGACGCCGGAAGCACCTGCCGAGCATGCCGGAGCCACCTGCTCGACTCGCCAGAAACTCCTGCCGCACACGCCAAAATCACCTGCCGGGCATGCCAGAACCACCTGGCGGACACTCCGAAATCACCTGTCGCGCATGCCGGAACCACCTCTCAGACGTGCCGGAAGCACGTGCCGGACACGCCGGAATCACCTACCGGACAGACCGGAACCACCTGCCGAGCACGCCGGAGCCACCTGTTCGACTCGCTGGAACCACCTGCCGGACAGGCCAATATCAACTGCTGGCTATGCCAGAACCACCTGGGGGACGGTCCGGAATCACCTGCCAGCCATGGCGGAACCACCTCTCAGACGTACCAGAACCACCTGCCGGAGAAGCTGGAAACACGTCCTGGACAGTCTGGAACCACCTGCCGGCCAAGCCTGAACCACCTGCCAAGCACAACGGAACAACCTGCCAGACACGTCAAAATCACCTGCGTGTTATGCCAGAACCACTTGGAGGACTCTCTGGGATGACCTGCCGGGCATGCCGGAACCACCTCTCAGACGTGCCAGAACCATGTGGCGGACAGTCCGGAATCACCTGTTGGGCATGCGCAACCACCTCTGAGACGTACCAGAACCACATGCCGTGCTGGCTGGAACCACCTACCGGACAGACCGGAATCACCTTTCGGGCATGCCGGAACCACCTGTCAGATGTGCCAGAAACACGTGCCGGAGACGCCGGAAGCACCTGCCAAGCACGTTGGAACCACCTGCTCAACTCGCCTGAACCACCTGCCGGACATGCCAAAATCACCTGCCGACTATGCCAGAACCACTTGGCGAACACTCCGGAATCACTTGCCGGGCATGCAGGAACCACCTCTCAGACATGCCAGAACCCCGTGCCAATGACCCCGGAAGCACCAGCCGAGCACGCCGGAACCACCTGCTCGACTCGCCAGAACCACCTGCCGATCACGCAAAAATCACCTGCCGGCTACGCCACAACCAGTTGGTGAACACTTTGGAATCACCTGCCAGGCTTGCTGGAACCACCTGCCAGTCATGCCAAAATCACCTGCCAACTACGCCAGAACCGCTTGGCGGACACTGCGGAAACACCTGTCGGGCCGGCTGGAACCACATCTCAGACGTGCCAGAAACGTGTTCATGAGATGCTGGAACCACACCCCGAACAGACGGATACCACCTGCCAGAACCGCCTGAACCACCTGCCGAGCACGCCGGAACCACCTGCTCGACTCACCGGTACCACCTCCCTGACACGCCAAAATCACCTGCTGGGTATGCCAGAACCACTTGGCGGACACTCCGGAATCATCTGCCGGACATTCCGGAACCAGCTCTCAGACACACCAGAACCAAGTGCCGGAGACGCCAGAAGCACCTGCCGAGCATGCCGGAGCCACCTGCTCGACTCGCCAGAAACACCTGCCAGAATGCCAAAATCACCTGCCGGGTATGCCAGAACCACCTGGCGGACACTACGGAATCACCTGCCGCGCATGCCGGAAGCACGTGCCAGACACGCCGGAAACACCTACCGGACAGACCGGAACCACCTGCCAAGAACACCGGAGCCACCTGTTCGACTCGCTGGAACCACCTGCCGGACAGGCCAATATCAACTGCTGGCTATGCCAGAACCACCTGGGGGACAGTCCGGGATCACCTGCCAGCCATGGCAGAACCACCTCTCAGACGTACCTGAACCACCTGCCGGAGAAGCTGGAAACACGTCCTGGACAGACTGGAACCACGTGACGGCCATGCCTGAACCACCTGCCGAGCACGGCGGAACCACCTGCCAGACACACCAAAATCACCTGCGGGCTAGGCCAGAAGCACTTGGACGACTCTCCGAAATGACCTGCCGGGCATGCAGGAACCACCTCTCAGACATGCCAGAACCCCGTGCCAATGACCCCGGAAGCACCAGCCGAGCACGCCGGAACCACCTGCTCGACTCGCCAGAACCACCTGCCGATCACGCAAAAATCACCTGCCGGCTACGCCACAACCAGTTGGTGAACACTTTGGAATCACCTGCCAGGCTTGCTGGAACCACCTGCCGGTCATGCCAAAATCACCTGCCAACTACGCCAGAACCGCTTGGCGGACACTGCGGAAACACCTGTCGGGCCGGCTGGAACCACATCTCAGACGTGCCATAACCATGTGCATGAGATGCTGGAACCACATCCCGAACAGACGGATACCACCGGCCAGAACCGCCTGAACCACCTGCCGAGCACGCCGGAACCACCTGCTCGACTCACCGGTACCACCTCCCTGACACGCCAAAATCACCTGCTGGGTATGCCAGAAGCACTTGGCGGACACTCTGGAATCATCTGCCGGACATGCCGGAACCAGCTCCCAGACACACCAGAACCAAGTGCCGGAGACGCCGGAAGCACCTGCCGAGCATGCCGGAGCCACCTGCTCGACTCGCCAGAAACACATGTCGGACACGCCAAAATCACCTGCCGGGTACACCAGAACCACCTGGCGGACACTCCGAAATCACCTGTCGCGCATGCCGGAACCACCTCTCAGACGTGCCGGAAGCACATGCCGGACACGCCGGAATCACCTACCGGACATACCGGAACCACCTGCCGAGCACGCCGGAGCCACCTTTTCGACTCGCTGGAACCACCTGCCGGACAGGCCAATATCAACTGCTGGCTATGCCAGAACCACCTGGGGGACGGTCCGGAATCACCTGCCAGCCATGGCGGAACCACCTCTCAGACGTACCTGAACCACCTGCCGGAGAAGCTGGAAACACGTCCTGGACAGACTGGAATCACGTGACGGCCATGCCTGAACCACCTGCCGAGCACGGCGGAACCACCTGCCTGACTCGCCGAAATCACCTGCGGGCTACGCCAGAACCACTTGGACGACTCTCCGAAATGACCTGCCGGGCATGTTCTAACCACCTCTCAGACGTGCCAGAAGCACGTGGCAGACAGTCCGGAATCACCTGTTGGGCATACGCAACCACCTCTGACACGTACCAGAACCACGTGCCGTGCACGCCGGAACCACCTACCGGACAGACCGGAATCAACTTTTGGGCATGCCGGAACCACCAGTCTGATGTGCCAGAAACACGTGCCGGAGACGCCGGAAGCACCTGCCGAGCACGTCGCAACCACCTGCTCAACTCGCCTGAACCACCTGCCGGACACGCCAAAATCACCTGCCCGCTACACCAGCACCACTTCGGGGACAAGCCGGAATCACGTGAGGGGCATGCCGGCACAGCCTCTCAGACTGAACCTCGTGCCGGACACCACAGAACCACCAGCCGGACAGACCGGAACCACCTGCCGGACACGCCGGAACCACCGGCTCGACCCGCCGGAACGACCACTGGACATGCAAACTCACCTGCCGGCTACGCCGGAAACACTTGGCGAACACTCCGGAATCACCTGCCGGGCATGCCGTAACCACCTTTCAGATATGCCAGAACCACGTGCCAATGACCCCGGTAGCACCTGCCGATCACGCCGGAACCACCTGCTCGACTCGCCAGAACCACCTGCCGGACACGCAAAAATCACCTGCCGGCTACGCCACAACCAGTTGGGGAACACTTCGGAATCAATTGCCGGGCTTGCTGGAACCACCTGCCCGTCATGCCAAAATCACCTGCCAACTACGCCAGTACCACTTGGCGGACACTGTGGAAACACCTGTCGGGCCGGCCGGAACCACATCTCAGACGTGCCAGAACCATGTGCATGAGATCCTGGAACCACACCCCGAACAGACGGAAAACACCTGCCAGACCCGTCTGAACAACCTGCCGAGCACGCCGGAGCCACCTGCTCGACTCGCCGGAACCACCTACCTGACATGCCCAAATCACCAGCCGGGTATGCCAGAACCACTTGGCGGACACTCCGGAATCACGTGCTGGACATGCCGGAACCAGCTCTCAGACACACCAGAACCACGTGCCGGAGACGCCGGAAGCACCTGCCGAGCATGCCGGAGCCACCTGCTCGACTCGCCAGAAACACCTGCCGGACACGCCAAAATCACCTGCCGGGTACGCCAGAACCACCTGGCGGACACTCCGAAATCACCTGTCGCGCATGCCGGAACCACCTCTCAGACGTGCCGGAAGCACGTGCCGGACACGCCGGAATCACTTACCGGACAGACCGGAACCACCTGCCGAGCACGCCGGAGCCACCTTTTCGACTCGCTGGAACCACCTGCCGGACAGGCCAATATCAACTGCTGGCTATGCCAGAACCACCTGGGGGACGGTCCGGAATTACCTGCCAGCCATGGCGGAACCACCTCTCAGACGTACCAGAACCACCTGCCGGAGAAGCTGGAAACACGTCCTGGACAGTCTGGAACCACCTGCCGGCCAAGCCTGAACCACCTGCCAAGCACAACGGAACAACCTGCCAGACACGCCAAAATCACCTGCGTGTTATGCCAGAACCACTTGGAGGACTCTCTGGGATGACCTGCCGGGCATGCCGGAACCACCTCTCAGACGTGCCAGAACCATGTGGCGGACAGTCCGGAATCACCTGTTGGGCATGCGCAACCACCTCTGAGACGTACCAGAACCACATGCCGTGCAGGCTGGAACCACCTACCGGACAGACCGGAATCACCTTTCGGGCATGCCGGAACCACCTGTCAGATGTGCCAGAAACACGTGCCGGAGACGCCGGAAGCACCTGCCAAGCACGTTGGAACCACCTGCTCAACTCGCCTGAACCACCTGCCGGACATGCCAAAATCACCTGCCGACTATGCCAGAACCACTTGGCGAACACTCCGGAATCACTTGCCGGGCATGCAGGAACCACCTCTCAGACATGCCAGAACCCCGTGCCAATGACCCCGGAAGCACCAGCCGAGCACGCCGGAACCACCTGCTCGACTCGCCAGAACCACCTGCCGATCACGCAAAAATCACCTGCCGGCTACGCCACAACCAGTTGGTGAACACTTTGGAATCACCTGCCAGGCTTGCTGGAACCACCTGCCGGTCATGCCAAAATCACCTGCCAACTACGCCAGAACCGCTTGGCGGACACTGCGGAAACACCTGTCGGGCCGGCTGGAACCACATCTCAGACGTGCCAGAAACGTGTTCATGAGATGCTGGAACCACACCCCGAACAGACGGATACCACCGGCCAGAACCGCCTGAACCACCTGCCGAGCACGCCGGAACCACCTGCTCGACTCACCGGTACCACCTCCCTGACACGCCAAAATCACCTGCTGGGTATGCCAGAACCACTTGGCGGACACTCCGGAATCATCTGCCGGACATGCCGGAACCAGCTCCCAGACACACCAGAACCAAGTGCCGGAGACGCCGGAAGCACCTGCCGAGCATGCCGGAGCCACCTGCTCGACTCGCCAGAAACACCTGCCGGACACGCCAAAATCACCTGCCGGGTATGCCAGAACCACCTGGTGGACACTACGGAATCACCTGCCGCGCATGCCGGAAGCACGTGCCAGACACGCCGGAAACACCTACCGGACAGACCGGAACCACCTGCCAAGAACACCGGAGCCACCTGTTCGACTCGCTGGAACCACCTGCCGGACAGGCCAATATCAACTGCTGGCTATGCCAGAACCACCTGGGGGACAGTCCGGGATCACCTGCCAGCCATGGCAGAACCACCTCTCAGACGTACCTGAACCACCTGCCGGAGAAGCTGGAAACACGTCCTGGACAGACTGGAACCACGTGACGGCCATGCCTGAACCACCTGCCGAGCACGGCGGAACCACCTGCCAGACACACCAAAATCACCTGCGGGCTACGCCAGAACCACTTGGACGACTCTCCGAAAAGACCTGCCGGGCATGTTGGAACCACCTCTCAGACGTGCCAGAAGCACGTGGCGGACAGTCCGGAATCACCTGTTGGGCATACGCAACCACCTCTGACACGTACCAGAACCACGTGCCGTGCAGGCCGGAACCACCTACCGGACAGACCGGAATCAACTTTTGGGCATGCCGGAACCACCAGTCAGATGTGCCAGAAACACGTGCAGGAGACGCCGGATGCACCTGCCGAGCACGTCGCAACCACCTGCTCAACTCGCCTGAACCACCTGCCGGACACGCCAAAATCACCTGCCCGCTACACCAGCACCACTTCGGGGACAAGCCGGAATCACGTGAGGGGCATGCCGGCACAGCCTCTCAGACTGAACTTCGTGCCGGACACCACAGAACCACCTGCCGGACAGACCGGAACCACCTGCCGGACACGCCGGAACCACCGGCTCGACCCGCCGGAACGACCGCTGGACATGCAAACTCACCTGCCGGCTACGCCGGAAACACTTGGCGAACACTCCGGAATCACCTGCCGGGCATGCCGGAACCACCTCTCAGATATGCCAGAACCACGTGCCAATGACCCCGGAAGCACCTGCCGAGCACGCAGGAACCACCTGCTCGACTCGCCAGAACCACCTGCCGGACACGCAAAAATCACCTGCCGGCTACGCCACAACCAGTTGGGGAACACTTCGGAATCACCTGCCGGGCTTGCTGGAACCACCTGCCGGTCATGCCAAAATCACCTGCCAACTACGCCAGTACCACTTGGCGGACACTGTGGAAACACCTGTCGGGCCGGCCGGAACCACATCTCAGACGTGCCAGAACCATGTGCATGAGATGCTGGAACCACAGCCCGAACAGACGGAAAACACCTGCCAGACCCGTCTGAACAACCTGCCGAGCACGCCGGAGCCACCTGCTCGACTCGCCGGAACCACCTACCTGACATGCCCAAATCACCAGCCGGGTATGCCAGAACCACTTGGCGGACACTCCGGAATCATGTGCTGGACATGCCGGAACCAGCTCTCAGACACACCAGAACCACGTGCCGGAGACGCCGGAAGCACCTGCCGAGCATGCCGGAGCCACCTGCTCGACTCGCCAGAAACACCTGCCGCACACGCCAAAATCACCTGCCGGGTACGCCAGAACCACCTGGCGGACACTCCGAAATCACCTGTCGCGCATGCCGGAACCACCTCTCAGACGTGCCGGAAGCACGTGCCGGACACGCCGGAATCACCTACCGGACAGACCGGAACCACCTGCCAAGAACACCGGAGCCACCTGTTCGACTCGCTGGAACCACCTGCCGGACAGGCCAATATCAACTGCTGGCTATGCCAGAACCACCTGGGGGACAGTCCGGGATCACCTGCCAGCCATGGCAGAACCACCTCTCAGACGTACCAGAACCACCTGCCGGAGAAGCTGGAAACACGTCCTGGACAGACTGGAACCACGTGACGGCCATGCCTGAACCACCTGCCGAGCACGGCGGAACCACCTGCCAGACACACCAAAATCACCTGCGGGCTACGCCAGAACCACTTGGACGACTCTCCGAAATGACCTGCCGGGCATGTTGGAACCACCTCTCAGACGTGCCAGAAGCACGTGGCGGACAGTCCGGAATCACCTGTTGGGCATACGCAACCACCTCTGACACGTACCAGAACCACGTGCCGTGCACGCCGGAACCACCTACCGGACAGACCGGAATCAACTTTTGGGCATGCCGGAACCACCAGTCAGATGTGCCAGAAACACGTGCCGGAGACGCCGGAAGCACCTGCCGAGCACGTCGCAACCACCTGCTCAACTCGCCTGAACCACCTGCCGGACACGCCAAAATCACCTGCCCGCTACACCAGCACCACTTCGGGGACAAGCCGGAATCACGTGAGGGGCATGCCGGCACAGCCTCTCAGACTGAACCTCGTGCCGGACACCACAGAACCACCTGCCGGACAGACCGGAACCACCTGCCGGACACGCCAGAACCACCGGCTCGACCCGCCGGAACGACCGCTGGACATGCAAACTCACCTGCCGGCTACGCCGGAAACACTTGGCGAACACTCCGGAATCACCTGCCGGGCATGCCGGAACCACCTCTCAGATATGCCAGAACCACGTGCCAATGACCCCGGAAGCACCTGCCGAGCACGCCGGAACCACCTGCTCGACTCGCCAGAACCACCTGCCGGACACGCAAAAATCACCTGCCGGCTACGCCACAACCAGTTGGGGAACACTTCGGAATCACCTGCCGGGCTTGCTGGAACCACCTGCCGGTCATGCCAAAATCACCTGCCAACTACGCCAGTACCACTTGGCGGACACTGTGGAAACACCTGTCGGGCCGGCCGGAACCACATCTCAGACGTGCCAGAACCATGTGCATGAGATGCTGGAACCACAGCCCGAACAGACGGAAAACACCTGCCAGACCCGTCTGAACAACCTGCCGAGCACGCCGGAGCCACCTGCTCGACTCGCCGGAACCACCTACCTGACATGCCCAAATCACCAGCCGGGTATGCCAGAACCACTTGGCGGACACTCCGGAATCATCTGCTGGACATGCCGGAACCAGCTCTCAGACACACCAGAACCACGTGCCGGAGACGCCGGAAGCACCTGCCGAGCATGCCGGAGCCACCTGCTCGACTCGCCAGAAACTCCTGCCGCACACGCCAAAATCACCTGCCGGGTACGCCAGAACCACCTGGCGGACACTCCGAAATCACCTGTCGCGCATGCCGGAACCACCTCTCAGACGTGCCGGAAGCACGTGCCGGACACGCCGGAATCACCTACCGGACAGACCGGAACCACCTGCCGAGCACGCCGGAGCCACCTGTTCGACTCGCTGGAACCACCTGCCGGACAGGCCAATATCAACTGCTGGCTATGCCAGAACCACCTGGGGACAGTCCGGAATCACCTGCCAGCCATGGCGGAACCACCTCTCAGACGTACCAGAACCACCTGCCGGAGAAGCTGGAAACACGTCCTGGACAGTCTGGAACCACCTGCCGGCCAAGCCTGAACCACCTGCCAAGCACAACGGAACAACCTGCCAGACATGCCAAAATCACCTGCGTGTTATGCCAGAACCACTTGGAGGACTCTCTGGGATGACCTGCCGGGCATGCCGGAACCACCTCTCAGACGTGCCAGAACCATGTGGCGGACAGTCCGGAATCACCTGTTGGGCATGCGCAACCACCTCTGAGACGTACCAGAACCACATGCCGTGCAGGCTGGAACCACCTACCGGACAGACCGGAATCACCTTTCGGGCATGCCGGAACCACCTGTCAGATGTGCCAGAAACACGTGCCGGAGACGCCGGAAGCACCTGCCAATCACGTTGGAACCACCTGCTCAACTCGCCTGAACCACCTGCCGGACATGCCAAAATCACCTGCCGACTATGCCAGAACCACTTGGCGAACACTCCGGAATCACTTGCCGGGCATGCAGGAACCACCTCTCAGACATGCCAGAACCCCGTGCCAATGACCCCGGAAGCACCAGCCGAGCACGCCGGAACCACCTGCTCGACTCGCCAGAACCACCTGCCGATCACGCAAATATCACCTGCCGGCTACGCCACAACCAGTTGGTGAACACTTTGGAATCACCTGCCAGGCTTGCTGGAACCACCTGAAAGTCATGCCAAAATCACCTGCCAACTACGCCAGAACCGCTTGGCGGACACTGCGGAAACACCTGTCGGGCTGGCTGGAACCACATCTCAGACGTGCCAGAAACGTGTTCATGAGATGCTGGAACCACACCCCGAACAGACGGATACCACCTGCCAGAACCGCCTGAACCGCCTTCCGAGCACGCCGGAACTACCTGCTCGACTCACCGGTACCACCTCCCTGACACGACAAAATCACCTGCTGGGTATGCCAGAACCACTTGGCGGACACTCCGGAATCATCTGCCGGACATGCCGGAACCAGCACTCAGACACACCAGAACCAAGTGCCGGAGACGCCGGAAGCACCTGCCGAGCATGCCGGAGCCACCTGCTCGACTCGCCAGAAACACCTGCCGGACACGCCAAAATCACCTGCCGGGTATGCCAGAACCACCTGGCGGACACTACGGAATCACCTGCCGCGCATGCCGGAAGCACGTGCCAGACACGCCGGAAACACCTACCGGACAGACCGGAACCACCTGCCAAGAACACCGGAGCCACATGTTCGACTCGCTGGAACCACCTGCCGGACAGGCCAATATCAACTGCTGGCTATGCCAGAACCACCTGGGGGACAGTCCGGGATCACCTGCCAGCCATGGCAGAACCACCTCTCAGACGTACCTGAACCACCTGCCGGAGAAGCTGGAAACACGTCCTGGACAGACTGGAACCACGTGACGGCCATGCCTGAACCACCTGCCGAGCACGGCGGAACCACCTGCCAGACACACCAAAATCACCTGCGGGCTACGCCAGAACCACTTGGACGACTCTCCGAAATGACCTGCCGGGCATGTTGGAACCACCTCTCAGACGTGCCAGAAGCACGTGGCGGACAGTCCGGAATCACCTGTTGGGCATACGCAACCACCTCTGACACGTACCAGAACCACGTGCCGTGCACGCCGGAACCACCTACCGGACAGACCGGAATCAACTTTTGGGCATGCCGGAACCACCAGTCTGATGTGCCAGAAACACGTGCCGGAGACGCCGGAAGCACCTGCCGAGCACGTCGCAACCACCTGCTCAACTCGCCTGAACCACCTGCCGGACACGCCAAAATCACCTGCCCGCTACACCAGCACCACTTCGGGGACAAGCCGGAATCACGTGAGGGGCATGCCGGCACAGCCTCTCAGACTGAACCTCGTGCCGGACACCACAGAACCACCTGCCGGACAGACCGGAACCACCTGCCGGACACGCCGGAACCACCGGCTCGACCCGCCGGAACGACCGCTGGACATGCAAACTCACCTGCCGGCTATGCCGGAAACACTTGGCGAACACTCCGGAATCACCTGCCGGGCATGCCGGAACCACCTCTCAGATATGCCAGAACCACATGCCAATGACCCCGGAAGCACCTGCCGAGCACGCCGGAACCACCTGCTCGACTCGCCAGAACCACCTGCCGGACACGCAAAAATCACCTGCCGGCTACGCCACAACCAGTTGGGGAACACTTCGGAATCACCTGCCGGGCTTGCTGGAACCACCTGCCGGTCATGCCAAAATCACCTGCCAACTACGCCAGTACCACTTGGCGGACACTGTGGAAACACCTGTCGGGCCGGCCGGAACCACATCTCAGACGTGCCAGAACCATGTGCATGAGATGCTGGAACCACACCCCGAACAGACGGAAAACACCTGCCAGACCCGTCTGAACAACCTGCCGAGCACGCCGGAGCCACCTGCTCGACTCACCGGAACCACCTACCTGACATGCCCAAATCACCAGCCGGGTATGCCAGAACCACTTGGCGGACACTCCGGAATCACGTGCTGGACATGCCGGAACCAGCTCTCAGACACACCAGAACCACGTGCCGGAGACGCCGGAAGCACCTGCCGAGCATGCCGGAGCCACCTGCTCGACTCGCCAGAAACACCTGCCGGACACGCCAAAATCACCTGCCGGGTACGCCAGAACCACCTGGCGGACACTCCGAAATCACCTGTCGCGCATGCCGGAACCACCTCTCAGACGTGCCGGAAGCACGTGCCGGACACGCCGGAATCACCTACCGGACAGACCGGAACCACCTGCCGAGCACGCCAGAGCCACCTGTTCGACTTGCTGGAACCACCTGCCGGACAGGCCAATATCAACTGCTGGCTATGCCAGAACCACCTGGGGGACGGTCCGGAATCACCTGCCAGCCATGGCGGAACCACCTCTCAGACGTACCAGAACCACCTGCCGGAGAAGCTGGAAACACGTCCTGGACAGTCTGGAACCACCTGCCGGCCAAGCCTGAACCACCTGCCAAGCACAACGGAACAACCTGCCAGACACGCCAAAATCACCTGCGTGTTATGCCAGAACCACTTGGAGGACTCTCTGGGATGACCTGCCGGGCATGCCGGAACCACCTCTCAGACGTGCCAGAACCATGTGGCGGACAGTCCGGAATCACCTGTTGGGCATGCGCAACCACCTCTGACACGTACCAGAACCACATGCCGTGCTGGCTGGAACCACCTACCGGACAGACCGGAATCACCTTTCGGGCATGCCGGAACCACCTGTCAGATGTGCCAGAAACACGTGCCGGAGACGCCGGAAGCACCTGCCAAGCACGTTGGAACCACCTGCTCAACTCGCCTGAACCACCTGCCGGACATGCCAAAATCACCTGCCGACTATGCCAGAACCACTTGGCGAACACTCCGGAATCACTTGCCGGGCATGCAGGAACCACCTCTCAGACATGCCAGAACCCTGTGCCAATGACCCCGGAAGCACCAGCCGAGCACGCCGGAACCACCTGCTCGACTCGCCAGAACCACCTGCCGATCACGCAAAAATCACCTGCCGGCTACGCCACAACCAGTTGGTGAACACTTTGGAATCACCTGCCAGGCTTGCTGGAACCACCTGAAAGCCATGCCAAAATCACCTGCCAACTACGCCAGAACCGCTTGGCGGACACTGCGGAAACACCTGTCGGGCCGGCTGGAACCACATCTCAGACGTGCCAGAAACGTGTTCATGAGATGCTGGAACCACACCCCGAACAGACGGATACCACCTGCCAGAACCGCCTGAACCACCTTCCGAGCACGCCGGAACTACCTGCTCGACTCACCGGTACCACCTCCCTGACACGCCAAAATCACCTGCTGGGTATGCCAGAACCACTTGGCGGACACTCCGGAATCATCTGCCGGACATGCCGGAACCAGCTCTCAGACACACCAGAACCAAGTGCCGGAGACGCCGGAAGCACCTGCCGAGCATGCCGGAGCCACCTGCTCGACTCGCCAGAAACACCTGCCGGACACGCCAAAATCACCTGCCGGGTATGCCAGAACCACCTGGCGGACACTACGGAATCACCTGCCGTGCATGCCGGAAGCACGTGCCAGACACGCCGGAAACACCTACCGGACAGACCGGAACCACCTGCCAAGAACACCGGAGCCACCTGTTCGACTCGCTGGAACCACCTGCCGGACAGGCCAATATCAACTGCTGGCTATGCCAGAACCACCTGGGGGACAGTCCGGGATCACCTGCCAGCCATGGCAGAACCACCTCTCAGACGTACCAGAACCACCTGCCGGAGAAGCTGGAAACACGTCCTGGACAGACTGGAACCACGTGACGGCCATGCCTGAACCACCTGCCGAGCACGGCGGAACCACCTGCCAGACACACCAAAATCACCTGCGGGCTACGCCAGAACCACTTGGACGACTCTCCGAAATGACCTGCCGGGCATGTTGGAACCACCTCTCAGACGTGCCAGAAGCACGTGGCGGACAGTCCGGAATCACCTGTTGGGCATACGCAACCACCTCTGACACGTACCAGAACCACGTGCCGTGCACGCCGGAACCACCTACCGGACAGACCGGAATCAACTTTTGGGCATGCCGGAACCACCAGTCAGATGTGCCAGAAACACGTGCCGGAGACGCCGGAAGCACCTGCCGAGCACGTCGCAACCACCTGCTCAACTCGCCTGAACCACCTGCCGGACACGCCAAAATCACCTGCCCGCTACACCAGCACCACTTCGGGGACAAGCCGGAATCACGTGAGGGGCATGCCGGCACAGCCTCTCAGACTGAACCTCGTGCCGGACACCACAGAACCACCTGCCGGACAGACCGGAACCACCTGCCGGACACGCCAGAACCACCGGCTCGACCCGCCGGAACGACCGCTGGACATGCAAACTCACCTGCCGGCTACGCCGGAAACACTTGGCGAACACTCCGGAATCACCTGCCGGGCATGCCGGAACCACCTCTCAGATATGCCAGAACCACGTGCCAATGACCCCGGAAGCACCTGCCGAGCACGCCGGAACCACCTGCTCGACTCGCCAGAACCACCTGCCGGACACGCAAAAATCACCTGCCGGCTACGCCACAACCAGTTGGGGAACACTTCGGAATCACCTGCCGGGCTTGCTGGAACCACCTGCCGGTCATGCCAAAATCACCTGCCAACTACGCCAGTACCACTTGGCGGACACTGTGGAAACACCTGTCGGGCCGGCCGGAACCACATCTCAGACGTGCCAGAACCATGTGCATGAGATGCTGGAACCACAGCCCGAACAGACGGAAAACACCTGCCAGACCCGTCTGAACAACCTGCCGAGCACGCCGGAGCCACCTGCTCGACTCGCCGGAACCACCTACCTGACATGCCCAAATCACCAGCCGGGTATGCCAGAACCACTTGGCGGACACTCCGGAATCATCTGCTGGACATGCCGGAACCAGCTCTCAGACACACCAGAACCACGTGCCGGAGACGCCGGAAGCACCTGCCGAGCATGCCGGAGCCACCTGCTCGACTCGCCAGAAACTCCTGCCGCACACGCCAAAATCACCTGCCGGGTACGCCAGAACCACCTGGCGGACACTCCGAAATCACCTGTCGCGCATGCCGGAACCACCTCTCAGACGTGCCGGAAGCACGTGCCGGACACGCCGGAATCACCTACCGGACAGACCGGAACCACCTGCCGAGCACGCCGGAGCCACCTGTTCGACTCGCTGGAACCACCTGCCGGACAGGCCAATATCAACTGCTGGCTATGCCAGAACCACCTGGGGACAGTCCGGAATCACCTGCCAGCCATGGCGGAACCACCTCTCAGACGTACCAGAACCACCTGCCGGAGAAGCTGGAAACACGTCCTGGACAGTCTGGAACCACCTGCCGGCCAAGCCTGAACCACCTGCCAAGCACAACGGAACAACCTGCCAGACATGCCAAAATCACCTGCGTGTTATGCCAGAACCACTTGGAGGACTCTCTGGGATGACCTGCCGGGCATGCCGGAACCACCTCTCAGACGTGCCAGAACCATGTGGCGGACAGTCCGGAATCACCTGTTGGGCATGCGCAACCACCTCTGAGACGTACCAGAACCACATGCCGTGCAGGCTGGAACCACCTACCGGACAGACCGGAATCACCTTTCGGGCATGCCGGAACCACCTGTCAGATGTGCCAGAAACACGTGCCGGAGACGCCGGAAGCACCTGCCAATCACGTTGGAACCACCTGCTCAACTCGCCTGAACCACCTGCCGGACATGCCAAAATCACCTGCCGACTATGCCAGAACCACTTGGCGAACACTCCGGAATCACTTGCCGGGCATGCAGGAACCACCTCTCAGACATGCCAGAACCCCGTGCCAATGACCCCGGAAGCACCAGCCGAGCACGCCGGAACCACCTGCTCGACTCGCCAGAACCACCTGCCGATCACGCAAATATCACCTGCCGGCTACGCCACAACCAGTTGGTGAACACTTTGGAATCACCTGCCAGGCTTGCTGGAACCACCTGAAAGTCATGCCAAAATCACCTGCCAACTACGCCAGAACCGCTTGGCGGACACTGCGGAAACACCTGTCGGGCTGGCTGGAACCACATCTCAGACGTGCCAGAAACGTGTTCATGAGATGCTGGAACCACACCCCGAACAGACGGATACCACCTGCCAGAACCGCCTGAACCACCTTCCGAGCACGCCGGAACTACCTGCTCGACTCACCGGTACCACCTCCCTGACACGCCAAAATCACCTGCTGGGTATGCCAGAACCACTTGGCGGACACTCCGGAATCATCTGCCGGACATGCCGGAACCAGCACTCAGACACACCAGAACCAAGTGCCGGAGACGCCGGAAGCACCTGCCGAGCATGCCGGAGCCACCTGCTCGACTCGCCAGAAACACCTGCCGGACACGCCAAAATCACCTGCCGGGTATGCCAGAACCACCTGGCGGACACTACGGAATCACCTGCCGCGCATGCCGGAAGCACGTGCCAGACACGCCGGAAACACCTACCGGACAGACCGGAACCACCTGCCAAGAACACCGGAGCCACATGTTCGACTCGCTGGAACCACCTGCCGGACAGGCCAATATCAACTGCTGGCTATGCCAGAACCACCTGGGGGACAGTCCGGGATCACCTGCCAGCCATGGCAGAACCACCTCTCAGACGTACCTGAACCACCTGCCGGAGAAGCTGGAAACACGTCCTGGACAGACTGGAACCACGTGACGGCCATGCCTGAACCACCTGCCGAGCACGGCGGAACCACCTGCCAGACACACCAAAATCACCTGCGGGCTACGCCAGAACCACTTGGACGACTCTCCGAAATGACCTGCCGGGCATGTTGGAACCACCTCTCAGACGTGCCAGAAGCACGTGGCGGACAGTCCGGAATCACCTGTTGGGCATACGCAACCACCTCTGACACGTACCAGAACCACGTGCCGTGCACGCCGGAACCACCTACCGGACAGACCGGAATCAACTTTTGGGCATGCCGGAACCACCAGTCTGATGTGCCAGAAACACGTGCCGGAGACGCCGGAAGCACCTGCCGAGCACGTCGCAACCACCTGCTCAACTCGCCTGAACCACCTGCCGGACACGCCAAAATCACCTGCCCGCTACACCAGCACCACTTCGGGGACAAGCCGGAATCACGTGAGGGGCATGCCGGCACAGCCTCTCAGACTGAACCTCGTGCCGGACACCACAGAACCACCTGCCGGACAGACCGGAACCACCTGCCGGACACGCCGGAACCACCGGCTCGACCCGCCGGAACGACCGCTGGACATGCAAACTCACCTGCCGGCTATGCCGGAAACACTTGGCGAACACTCCGGAATCACCTGCCGGGCATGCCGGAACCACCTCTCAGATATGCCAGAACCACATGCCAATGACCCCGGAAGCACCTGCCGAGCACGCCGGAACCACCTGCTCGACTCGCCAGAACCACCTGCCGGACACGCAAAAATCACCTGCCGGCTACGCCACAACCAGTTGGGGAACACTTCGGAATCACCTGCCGGGCTTGCTGGAACCACCTGCCGGTCATGCCAAAATCACCTGCCAACTACGCCAGTACCACTTGGCGGACACTGTGGAAACACCTGTCGGGCCGGCCGGAACCACATCTCAGACGTGCCAGAACCATGTGCATGAGATGCTGGAACCACACCCCGAACAGACGGAAAACACCTGCCAGACCCGTCTGAACAACCTGCCGAGCACGCCGGAGCCACCTGCTCGACTCACCGGAACCACCTACCTGACATGCCCAAATCACCAGCCGGGTATGCCAGAACCACTTGGCGGACACTCCGGAATCACGTGCTGGACATGCCGGAACCAGCTCTCAGACACACCAGAACCACGTGCCGGAGACGCCGGAAGCACCTGCCGAGCATGCCGGAGCCACCTGCTCGACTCGCCAGAAACACCTGCCGGACACGCCAAAATCACCTGCCGGGTACGCCAGAACCACCTGGCGGACACTCCGAAATCACCTGTCGCGCATGCCGGAACCACCTCTCAGACGTGCCGGAAGCACGTGCCGGACACGCCGGAATCACCTACCGGACAGACCGGAACCACCTGCCGAGCACGCCAGAGCCACCTGTTCGACTTGCTGGAACCACCTGCCGGACAGGCCAATATCAACTGCTGGCTATGCCAGAACCACCTGGGGGACGGTCCGGAATCACCTGCCAGCCATGGCGGAACCACCTCTCAGACGTACCAGAACCACCTGCCGGAGAAGCTGGAAACACGTCCTGGACAGTCTGGAACCACCTGCCGGCCAAGCCTGAACCACCTGCCAAGCACAACGGAACAACCTGCCAGACACGCCAAAATCACCTGCGTGTTATGCCAGAACCACTTGGAGGACTCTCTGGGATGACCTGCCGGGCATGCCGGAACCACCTCTCAGACGTGCCAGAACCATGTGGCGGACAGTCCGGAATCACCTGTTGGGCATGCGCAACCACCTCTGACACGTACCAGAACCACATGCCGTGCTGGCTGGAACCACCTACCGGACAGACCGGAATCACCTTTCGGGCATGCCGGAACCACCTGTCAGATGTGCCAGAAACACGTGCCGGAGACGCCGGAAGCACCTGCCAAGCACGTTGGAACCACCTGCTCAACTCGCCTGAACCACCTGCCGGACATGCCAAAATCACCTGCCGACTATGCCAGAACCACTTGGCGAACACTCCGGAATCACTTGCCGGGCATGCAGGAACCACCTCTCAGACATGCCAGAACCCTGTGCCAATGACCCCGGAAGCACCAGCCGAGCACGCCGGAACCACCTGCTCGACTCGCCAGAACCACCTGCCGATCACGCAAAAATCACCTGCCGGCTACGCCACAACCAGTTGGTGAACACTTTGGAATCACCTGCCAGGCTTGCTGGAACCACCTGAAAGCCATGCCAAAATCACCTGCCAACTACGCCAGAACCGCTTGGCGGACACTGCGGAAACACCTGTCGGGCCGGCTGGAACCACATCTCAGACGTGCCAGAAACGTGTTCATGAGATGCTGGAACCACACCCCGAACAGACGGATACCACCTGCCAGAACCGCCTGAACCACCTTCCGAGCACGCCGGAACTACCTGCTCGACTCACCGGTACCACCTCCCTGACACGCCAAAATCACCTGCTGGGTATGCCAGAACCACTTGGCGGACACTCCGGAATCATCTGCCGGACATGCCGGAACCAGCTCTCAGACACACCAGAACCAAGTGCCGGAGACGCCGGAAGCACCTGCCGAGCATGCCGGAGCCACCTGCTCGACTCGCCAGAAACACCTGCCGGACACGCCAAAATCACCTGCCGGGTACGCCAGAACCACCTGGCGGACACTACGAAATCACCTGTCGCGCATGCCGGAACCACCTCTCAGACGTGCCGGAAGCACGTGCCGGACACGCCGGAATCACCTACCGGACAGACCGGAACCACCTGCCGAGCACGCCAGAGCCACCTGTTCGACTTGCTGGAACCACCTGCCGGACAGGCCAATATCAACTGCTGGCTATGCCAGAACCACCTGGGGGACGGTCCGGAATCACCTGCCAGCCATGGCGGAACCACCTCTCAGACGTACCAGAACCACCTGCCGGAGAAGCTGGAAACACGTCCTGGACAGTCTGGAACCACCTGCCGGCCAAGCCTGAACCACCTGCCAAGCACAACGGAACAACCTGCCAGACACGCCAAAATCACCTGCGTGTTATGCCAGAACCACTTGGAGGACTCTCTGGGATGACCTGCCGGGCATGCCGGAACCACCTCTCAGACGTGCCAGAACCATGTGGCGGACAGTCCGGAATCACCTGTTGGGCATGCGCAACCACCTCTGACACGTACCAGAACCACATGCCGTGCTGGCTGGAACCACCTACCGGACAGACCGGAATCACCTTTCGGGCATGCCGGAACCACCTGTCAGATGTGCCAGAAACACGTGCCGGAGACGCCGGAAGCACCTGCCAAGCACGTTGGAACCACCTGCTCAACTCGCCTGAACCACCTGCCGGACATGCCAAAATCACCTGCCGACTATGCCAGAACCACTTGGCGAACACTCCGGAATCACTTGCCGGGCATGCAGGAACCACCTCTCAGACATGCCAGAACCCTGTGCCAATGACCCCGGAAGCACCAGCCGAGCACGCCGGAACCACCTGCTCGACTCGCCAGAACCACCTGCCGATCACGCAAAAATCACCTGCCGGCTACGCCACAACCAGTTGGTGAACACTTTGGAATCACCTGCCAGGCTTGCTGGAACCACCTGAAAGCCATGCCAAAATCACCTGCCAACTACGCCAGAACCGCTTGGCGGACACTGCGGAAACACCTGTCGGGCCGGCTGGAACCACATCTCAGACGTGCCAGAAACGTGTTCATGAGATGCTGGAACCACACCCCGAACAGACGGATACCACCTGCCAGAACCGCCTGAACCACCTTCCGAGCACGCCGGAACTACCTGCTCGACTCACCGGTACCACCTCCCTGACACGCCAAAATCACCTGCTGGGTATGCCAGAACCACTTGGCGGACACTCCGGAATCATCTGCCGGACATGCCGGAACCAGCTCTCAGACACACCAGAACCAAGTGCCGGAGACGCCGGAAGCACCTGCCGAGCATGCCGGAGCCACCTGCTCGACTCGCCAGAAACACCTGCCGGACACGCCAAAATCACCTGCCGGGTATGCCAGAACCACCTGGCGGACACTACGGAATCACCTGCCGTGCATGCCGGAAGCACGTGCCAGACACGCCGGAAACACCTACCGGACAGACCGGAACCACCTGCCAAGAACACCGGAGCCACCTGTTCGACTCGCTGGAACCACCTGCCGGACAGGCCAATATCAACTGCTGGCTATGCCAGAACCACCTGGGGGACAGTCCGGGATCACCTGCCAGCCATGGCAGAACCACCTCTCAGACGTACCTGAACCACCTGCCGGAGAAGCTGGAAACACGTCCTGGACAGACTGGAACCACGTGACGGCCATGCCTGAACCACCTGCCGAGCACGGCGGAACCACCTGCCAGACACACCAAAATCACCTGCGGGCTACGCCAGAACCACTTGGACGACTCTCCGAAATGAACTGCCGGGCATGTTGGAACCACCTCTCAGACGTGCCAGAAGCACGTGGCGGACAGTCCGGAATCACCTGTTGGGCATACGCAACCACCTCTGACACGTACCAGAACCACGTGCCGTGCACGCCGGAACCACCTACCGGACAGACCGGAATTAACTTTTGGGCATGCCGGAACCACCAGTCTGATGTGCCAGAAACACGTGCCGGAGACGCCGGAAGCACCTGCCGAGCACGTCGCAACCACCTGCTCAACTCGCCTGAACCACCTGCCGGACACGCCAAAATCACCTGCCCGCTACACCAGCACCACTTCGGGGACAAGCCGGAATCACGTGAGGGGCATGCCGGCACAGCCTCTCAGACTGAACCTCGTGCCGGACACCACAGAACCACCTGCCGGACAGACCGGAACCACCTGCCGGACACGCCGGAACCACCGGCTCGACCCGCCGGAACGACCGCTGGACATGCAAACTCACCTGCCGGCTATGCCGGAAACACTTGGCGAACACTCCGGAATCACCTGCCGGGCATGCCGGAACCACCTCTCTGATATGACAGAACCACCTGCCGGACACGCAAAAATCACCTGCCGGCTACGCCACAACTAGTTGGGGAACACTTCGGAATCACCTGCCGGGCATGCCGGAACCACCTCTCAGATATGCCAGAACCACGTGCCAATGACCCCGGAAGCACCTGCCGAGCACGCCGGAACCACCTGCTCGACTCGCCAGAACCACCTGCCGGACGCGCCAAAATCACCTGCCGGCTAGGCCACAACCAGTTGGGGAACACTTCGGAATCACCTGCCGGGCTTGCTGGAACCACCTGCCGGTCATGCCAAAATCACCTGCCAACTACGGCAGTACCACTTGGCGGACACTGTGGAAACACCTGTCGGACCGGCCGGAACCACGTCTCAGACGTGCCAGAACCATGTGCATGAGATGCTGGAACCACACCCTGAACAGACGGAAAACACCTGCCAGACCCGTCTGAACAACCTGCCGAGCACGCCGGAGCCACCTGCTCGACTCGCCGGAACCACCTACCTGACATGCCCAAATCACCAGCCGGGTATGCCAGAACCACTTGGCGGACACTCCGGAATCATCTGCCGGACATGCCGGAACCAGCTCTCAGACACACCAGAACCACGTGCCGGTGACGCCGGAAGCACCCGCCGAGCATGCCGGAGCCACCTGCTCGACTCGCCAGAAACACCTGCCGCACACGCCAAAATCACCTGCCGGGTACGCCAGAACCACCTGGCGGACACTCCGAAATCACCTGTCGCGCATGCCGGAACCACCTCTCAGACGTGCCGGAAGCACGTGCCGGACACGCCGGAATCACCTACCGGACAGACCGGAACCACCTGCCGAGCACGCCGGAGCCACCTGTTCGACTCGCTGGAACCACCTGCCGGACAGGCCAATATCAACTGCTGGCTATGCCAGAACCACCTGGGGAGGGTCCGGAATCACCTGCCAGCCATGGCGGAACCACCTCTCAGACGTACCAGAACCACCTGCCGGAGAAGCTGGAAACACGTCCTGGACTGTCTGGAACCACCTGCCGGCCAAGCCTGAACCACCTGCCAAGCACAACGGAACAACCTGCCAGACACGCCAAAATCACCTGCGTGTTATGCCAGAACCACTTGGAGGACTCTCTGGGATGACCTGCCGGGCATGCCGGAACCACCTCTCAGACGTGCCAGAACCATGTGGCGGACAGTCCGGAATCACCTGTTGGGCATGCGCAACCACCACTGAGACGTACCAGAACCACATGCCGTGCAGGCTGGAACCACCTACCGGACAGACTGGAATCACCTTTCGGGCATGCCGGAACCACCTGTCAGATGTGCCAGAAACACGTGCCGGAGACGCCGGAAGCACCTGCCAAGCACGTTGGAACCACCTGCTCAACTCGCCTGAACCACCTGCCGGACATGCCAAAATCACCTGCCGACTATGCCAGAACCACTTGGCGAACACTCCGGAATCACTTGCCGGGCATGCAGGAACCACCTCTCAGACATGCCAGAACCCCGTGCCAATGACCCCGGAAGCACCAGCCGAGCACGCCGGAACCACCTGCTCGACTCGCCAGAACCACCTGCCGATCACGCAAAAATCACCTGCCGGCTACGCCACAACCAGTTGGTGAACACTTTGGAATCACCTGCCAGGCTTGCTGGAACCACCTGCCAGTCATGCCAAAATCACCTGCCAACTACGCCAGAACCGCTTGGCGGACACTGCGGAAACACCTGTCGGGCCGGCTGGAACCACATCTCAGACGTGCCAGAAACGTGTTCATGAGATGCTGGAACCACACCCCGAACAGACGGATACCACCTGCCAGAACCGCCTGAACCACCTGCCGAGCACGCCGGAACCACCTGCTCGACTCACCGGTACCACCTCCCTGACACGCCAAAATCACCTGCTGGGTATGCCAGAACCACTTGGAGGACACTCCGGAATCATCTGCCGGACATGCCGGAACCAGCTCCCAGACACACCAGAACCAAGTGCCGGAGACGCCGGAAGCACCTGCCGAGCATGCCGGAGCCACCTGCTCGACTCGCCAGAAACACCTGCCGGACACGCCAAAATCACCTGCCGGGTATGCCAGAACCACCTGGCGGACACTACGGAATCACCTGCCGCGCATGCCGGAAGCACGTGCCAGACACGCCGGAAACACCTACCGGACAGACCGGAACCACCTGCCAAGAACACCGGAGCCACCTGTTCGACTCGCTGGAACCACCTGCCGGACAGGCCAATATCAACTGCTGGCTATGCCAGAACCACCTGGGGGACAGTCCGGGATCACCTGCCGGCCATGGCAGAACCACCTCTCAGACGTACCTGAACCACCTGCCGGAGAAGCTGGAAACACGTCCTGGACAGACTGGAACCACGTGACGGCCATGCCTGAACCACCTGCCGAGCACGGCGGAACCACCTGCCAGACACACCAAAATCACCTGCGGGCTACGCCAGAACCACTTGGACGACTCTCCGAAATGACCTGCCGGGCATGTTGGAACCACCTCTCAGACGTGCCAGAAGCACGTGGCGGACAGTCCGGAATCACCTGTTGGGCATACGCAACCACCTCTGACACGTACCAGAACCACGTGCCGTGCACGCCGGAACCACCTACCGGACAGACCGGAATCAACTTTTGGGCATGCCGGAACCACCAGTCAGATGTGCCAGAAACACGTGCCGGAGACGCCGGAAGCACCTGCCGAGCACGTCGCAACCACCTGCTCAACTCGCCTGAACCACCTGCCGGACACGCCAAAATCACCTGCCCGCTACACCAGCACCACTTCGGGGACAAGCCAGAATCACGTGAGGGGCATGCCGGCACAGCCTCTCAGACTGAACCTCGTGCCGGACACCACAGAACCACCTGCCGGACAGACCGGAACCACCTGCCGGACACGCCGGAACCACCGGCTCGACCCGCCGGAACGACCGCTGGACATGCAAACTCACCTGCCGGCTACGCCGGAAACACTTGGCGAACACTCCGGAATCACCTGCCGGGCATGCCGGAACCACCTCTCAGATATGCCAGAACCACGTGCCAATGACCCCGGAAGCACCTGCCGAGCACGCCGGAACCACCTGCTCGACTCGCCAGAACCACCTGCCGGACACGCCAAAATCACCTGCCGGCTAGGCCACAACCAGTTGGGGAACACTTCGGAATCACCTGCCGGGCTTGCTGGAACCACCTGCCGGTCATGCCAAAATCACCTGCCAACTACGCCAGTACCACTTGGCGGACACTGTGGAAACATCTGTCGGGCCGGCCGGAACCACGTCTCAGACGTGCCAGAACCATGTGCATGAGATGCTGGAACCACACCATGAACAGACGGAAAACACCTGCCAGACCCGTCTGAACAACCTGCCGAGCACGCCGGAGCCACCTGCTCGACTCGCCGGAACCACCTACCTGACATGCCCAAATCACCAGCCGGGTATGCCAGAACCACTTGGCGGACACTCCGGAATCATCTGCTGGACATGCCGGAACCAGCTCTCAGACACACCAGAACCACGTGCCGGAGACGCCGGAAGCACCCGCCGAGCATGCCGGAGCCACCTGCTCGACTCGCCAGAAACACCTGCCGCACACGCCAAAATCACCTGCCGGGTACGCCAGAACCACCTGGCGGACACTCCGAAATCACCTGTCGCGCATGCCGGAACCACCTCTCAGACGTGCCGGAAGCACGTGCCGGACACGCCGGAATCACCTACCGGACAGACCGGAACCACCTGCCGAGCACGCCGGAGCCACCTGTTCGACTCGCTGGAACCACCTGCCGGACAGGCCAATATCAACTGCTGGCTATGCCAGAACCACCTGGGGGACAGTCCGGAATCACCTGCCAGCCATGGCGGAACCACCTCTCAGACGTACCAGAACCACCTGCCGGAGAAGCTGGAAACACGTCCTGGACAGTCTGGAACCACCTGCCGGCCAAGCCTGAACCACCTGCCAAGCACAACGGAACAACCTGCCAGACACGCCAAAATCACCTGCGTGTTATGCCAGAACCACTTGGAGGACTCTCTGGGATGACCTGCCGGGCATGCCGGAACCACCTCTCAGACGTGCCAGAACCATGTGGCGGACAGTCCGGAATCACCTGTTGGGCATGCGCAAACACCTCTGAGACGTACCAGAACCACATGCCGTGCAGGCTGGAACCACCTACCGGACAGACCGGAATCACCTTTCGGGCATGCCGGAACCACCTGTCAGATGTGCCAGAAACACGTGCCGGAGACGCCGGAAGCACCTGCCAAGCACGTTGGAACCACCTGCTCAACTCGCCTGAACCACCTGCCGGACATGCCAAAATCACCTGCCGACTATGCCAGAACCACTTCGCGAACACTCCGGAATCACTTGCCGGGCATGCAGGAACCACCTCTCAGACATGCCAGAACCCCGTGCCAATGACCCCGGAAGCACCAGCCGAGCACGCCGGAACCACCTGCTCGACTCGCCAGAACCACCTGCCGATCACGCAAAAATCACCTGCCGGCTACGCCACAACCAGTTGGTGAACACTTTGGAATCACCTGCCAGGCTTGCTGGAACCACCTGCCAGTCATGCCAAAATCACCTGCCAACTACGCCAGAACCGCTTGGCGGACACTGCGGAAACACCTGTCGGGCCGGCTGGAACCACATCTCAGACGTGCCAGAAACGTGTTCATGAGATGCTGGAACCACACCCCGAACAGACGGATACCACCTGCCAGAACCGCCTGAACCACCTGCCGAGCACGCCGGAACCACCTGCTCGACTCACCGGTACCACCTCCCTGACACGCCAAAATCACCTGCTGGGTATGCCAGAACCACTTGGAGGACACTCCGGAATCATCTGCCGGACATGCCGGAACCAGCTCCCAGACACACCAGAACCAAGTGCCGGAGACGCCGGAAGCACCTGCCGAGCATGCCGGAGCCACCTGCTCGACTCGCCAGAAACACCTGCCGGACACGCCAAAATCACCTGCCGGGTATGCCAGAACCACCTGGCGGACACTACGGAATCACCTGCCGCGCATGCCGGAAGCACGTGCCAGACACGCCGGAAACACCTACCGGACAGACCGGAACCACCTGCCAAGAACACCGGAGCCACCTGTTCGACTCGCTGGAACCACCTGCCGGACAGGCCAATATCAACTGCTGGCTATGCCAGAACCACCTGGGGGACAGTCCGGGATCACCTGCCAGCCATGGCAGAACCACCTCTCAGACGTACCTGAACCACCTGCCGGAGAAGCTGGAAACACGTCCTGGACAGACTGGAACCACGTGACGGCCATGCCTGAACCACCTGCCGAGCACGGCGGAACCACCTGCCAGACACACCAAAATCACCTGCGGGCTACGCCAGAACCACTTGGAGGACTCTCCGAAATGACCAGCCGGGCATGTTGGAACCACCTCTCAGACGTGCCAGAAGCACGTGGCGGACAGTCCGGAATCACCTGTTGGGCATACGCAACCACCTCTGACACGTACCAGAACCACGTGCCGTGCATGCCGGAACCACCTACCGGACAGACCGGAATCAACTTTTGGGCATGCCGGAACCACCAGTCAGATGTGCCAGAAACACGTGCCGGAGACGCCGGAAGCACCTGCCGAGCACGTCGCAACCACCTGCTCAACTCGCCTGAACCACCTGCCGGACACGCCAAAATCACCTGCCCGCTACACCAGCACCACTTCGGGGACAAGCCGGAATCACGTGAGGGGCATGCCGGCACAGCCTCTCAGACTGAACCTCGTGCCGGACACCACAGAACCACCTGCCGGACAGACCGGAACCACCTGCCGGACACGCCGGAACCACCGGCTCGACCCGCCGGAACGACCGCTGGACATGCAAACTCACCTGCCGGCTACGCCGGAAACACTTGGCGAACACTCCGGAATCACCTGCCGGGCATGCCGGAACCACCTCTCAGATATGCCAGAACCACGTGCCAATGACCCCGGAAGCACCTGCCGAGCACGCCGGAACCACCTGCTCGACTCGCCAGAACCACCTGCCGGACACGCAAAAATCACCTGCCGGCTACGCCACAACCAGTTGGGGAACACTTCGGAATCACCTGCCGGGCTTGCTGGAACCACCTGCCGGTCATGCCAAAATCACCTGCCAACTACGCCAGTACCACTTGGCGGACACTCTGGAAACACCTTTCGGGCCGGACGGAACCACATCTCAGACGTGGCACAACCATGTGCATGAGATGCTGGAACCACACCCCGAAGAGACGGAAAACACCTGCCAGACCCGTCTGAACAACCTACCGAGCACGCCGGAGCCACCTGCTCGACTCGCCGGAACCACCTACCTGACATGCCCAAATCACCAGCCGGGTATGCCAGAACCACTTGGCGGACACTCCGGAATCAACTGCCGGACATGCCGGAACCAGCTCTCAGACACACCAGAACCACGTGCCGGAGACGCCGGAAGCACCTGCCGAGCATGCCGGAGCCACCTGCTCGACTCGCCAGAAACACCTGCCGGACACGCCAAAATCACCTGCCGGCTACGCCACAACCAGTTGGTGAACACTTTGGAATCACCTGCCAGGCTTGCTGGAACCACCTGCCGGTCATGCCAAAATCACCTGCCAACTACGCCAGAACCGCTTGGCGGACACTGCGGAAACACCTGTCGGGCCGGCTGGAACCACATCTCAGACGTGCCAGAAATGTGTTCATGAGATGCTGGAACCACACCCCGAACAGACGGATACCACCTGCCAGAACCGCCTGAACCACCTGCTGAGCACGCCGGAACCACCTGCTCGACTCACCGGTACCACCTCCCTGACACGCCAAAATCACCTGCTGGGTATGCCAGAACCACTTGGCGGACACTCCGGAATCATCTGCCGGACATGCCGGAACCAGCTCTCAGACACACCAGAACCAAGTGCCGGAGACGCCGGAAGCACCTGCCGAGCATGCCGGAGCCACCTGCTCGACTCGCCAGAAACACCTGCCGCACACGCCAAAATCACCTGCCGGGTACGCCAGAACCACCTGGCGGACACTCCGAAATCACCTGTCGCGCATGCCGGAACCACCTCTCAGACGTGCCGGAAGCACGTGCCGGACA
>NW_027228199.1:0-20335 GCF_037783145.1 Equus przewalskii
CCAGTTGGGGAACACTTCGGAATCACCTGCCGGGCTTGCTGGAACCACCTGCCGGTCATGCCAAAATCACCTGCCAACTACGCCAGTACCACTTGGCGGACACTGTGGAAACACCTGTCGGGCCGGCCGGAACCACATCTCAGACGTGCCAGAACCATGTGCATGAGATGCTGGAACCACACCCCGAACAGACGGAAAACACCTGCCAGACCCGTCTGAACAACCTGCCGAGCACGCCGGAGCCACCTGCTCGACTCGCCGGAACCACCTACCTGACATGCCCAAATCACCAGCCGGGTATGCCAGAACCACTTGGCGGACACTCCGGAATCATCTGCCGGACATGCCGGAACCAGCTCTCAGACACACCAGAACCACGTGCCGGAGACGCCGGAAGCACCTGCCGAGCATGCCGGAGCCACCTGCTCGACTCGCCAGAAACACCTGCCGGACACGCCAAAATCACCTGCCGGGTACGCCAGAACCACCTGGCGGACACTCCGAAACCACCTGTCGCGCATGCCGGAACCACCTCTCAGACGTGCCGGAAGCACGTGCCGGACACGCCGGAATCACCTACCGGACAGACCGGAACCACCTGCCGAGCACGCCGGAGCCACCTGTTCGACTCGCTGGAACCACCTGCCGGACAGGCCAATATCAACTGCTGGCTATGCCAGAACCACCTGGGGGACGGTCCGGAATCACCTGCCAGCCATGGCGGAACCACCTCTCAGACGTACCAGAACCACCTGCCGGAGAAGCTGGAAACACGTCCTGGACAGTCTGGAACCACCTGCCGGCCAAGCCTGAACCACCTGCCAAGCACAACGGAACAACCTGCCAGACACGCCAAAATCACCTGCGTGTTATGCCAGAACCACTTGGAGGACTCTCTGGGATGACCTGCCGGGCATGCCGGAACCACCTCTCAGACGTGCCAGAACCATGTGGCGGACAGTCCGGAATCACCTGTTGGGCATGCGCAACCACCTCTGAGACGTACCAGAACCACATGCCGTGCAGGCTGGAACCACCTACCGGACAGACCGGAATCACCTTTCGGGCATGCCGGAACCACCTGTCAGATGTGCCAGAAACACGTGCCGGAGACGCCGGAAGCACCTGCCAAGCACGTTGGAACCACCTGCTCAACTCGCCTGAACCACCTGCCGGACATGCCAAAATCACCTGCCGACTATGCCAGAACCACTTGGCGAACACTCCGGAATCACTTGCCGGGCATGCAGGAACCACCTCTCAGACATGCCAGAACCCCGTGCCAATGACCCCGGAAGCACCAGCCGAGCACGCCGGAACCACCTGCTCGACTCGCCAGAACCACCTGCCGATCACGCAAAAATCACCTGCCGGCTACGCCACAACCAGTTGGTGAACACTTTGGAATCACCTGCCAGGCTTGCTGGAACCACCTGCCAGTCATGCCAAAATCACCTGCCAACTACGCCAGAACCGCTTGGCGGACACTGCGGAAACACCTGTCGGGCCGGCTGGAACCACATCTCAGACGTGCCAGAAACGTGTTCATGAGATGCTGGAACCACACCCCGAACAGACGGATACCACCTGCCAGAACCGCCTGAACCACCTGCTGAGCACGCCGGAACCACCTGCTCGACTCACCGGTACCACCTCCCTGACACGCCAAAATCACCTGCTGGGTATGCCAGAACCACTTGGCGGACACTCCGGAATCATCTGCCGGACATGCCGGAACCAGCTCTCAGACACACCAGAACCAAGTGCCGGAGACGCCGGAAGCACCTGCCGAGCATGCCGGAGCCACGTGCTCGACTCGCCAGAAACACCTGCCGGACACGCCAAAATCACCTGCCGGGTATGCCAGAACCACCTGGCGGACACTACGGAATCACCTGCCGCGCATGCCGGAACCACCTCTCAGACGTGCCGGAAGCACGTGCCAGACACGCCGCAAACACCTACCGGACAGACCGGAACCACCTGCCAAGAACGCCGGAGCCACCTGTTCGACTCCCTGGAACCACCTGCCGGACAGGCCAATATCAACTGCTGGCTATGCCAGAACCACCTGGGGGACAGTCCGGGATCACCTGCCAGCCATGGCGGAACCACCTCTCAGACGTACCAGAACCACCTGCCGGAGAAGCTGGAAACACGTCCTGGACAGACTGGAACCACGTGACGGCCATGCCTGAACCACCTGCCGAGCACGGCGGAACCACCTGCCGGACACGCCAAAATCACCTGCGGGCTACGCCAGAACCACTTGGACGACTCTCCGAAATGACCTGCCGGGCATGTTGGAACCACCTCTCAGACGTGCCAGAAGCACGTGGCGGACAGTCCGGAATCACCTGTTGGGCATACGCAACCACCTCAGAGACGGACCAGAACCACGTGCCGTGCACGCCGGAACCACCTACCGGACAGACCGGAATCAACTTTTGGGCATGCCGGAACCACCAGTCAGATGTGCCAGAAACACGTGCCGGAGACGCCGGAAGCACCTGCCGAGCACGTCGCAACCACCTGCTCAACTCGCCTGAACCACCTGCCGGACACGCCAAAATCACCTGCCCGCTACACCAGCACCACTTCGGGGACAAGCCGGAATCACGTGAGGGGCATGCCGGCACAGCCTCTCAGACTGAACCTCGTGCCGGACACCACAGAACCACCTGCCGGACAGACCGGAACCACCTGCCGGACACGCCGGAACCACCGGCTCGACCCGCCGGAACGACCGCTGGACATGCAAAATCACCTGCCGGCTACGCCGGAAACACTTGGCGAACACTCCGGAATCACCTGCCGGGCATGCCGGAACCACCTCTCAGATATGCCAGAACCACGTGCCAATGACCCCGGAAGCACCTGCCGAGCACGCCGGAACCACCTGCTCGACTCGCCAGAACCACCTGCCGGACACGCAAAAATCACCTGCCGGCTACGCCACAACCAGTTGGGGAACACTTCGGAATCACCTGCCGGGCTTGCTGGAACCACCTGCCGGTCATGCCAAAATCACCTGCCAACTACGCCAGTACCACTTGGCGGACACTGTGGAAACACCTGTCGGGCCGGCCGGAACCACATCTCAGACGTGCCAGAACCATGTGCATGAGATGCTGGAACCACACCCCGAACAGACGGAAAACACCTGCCAGACCCGTCTGAACAACCTGCCGAGCACGCCGGAGCCACCTGCTCGACTCGCCGGAACCACCTACCTGACATGCCCAAATCACCAGCCGGGTATGCCAGAACCACTTGGCGGACACTCCGGAATCATCTGCCGGACATGCCGGAACCAGCTCTCAGACACACCAGAACCACGTGCCGGAGACGCCGGAAGCACCTGCCGAGCATGCCGGAGCCACCTGCTCGACTCGCCAGAAACACCTGCCGGACACGCCAAAATCACCTGCCGGGTACGCCAGAACCACCTGGCGGACACTCCGAAACCACCTGTCGCGCATGCCGGAACCACCTCTCAGACGTGCCGGAAGCACGTGCCGGACACGCCGGAATCACCTACCCGACAGACCGGAACCACCTGCCGAGCACGCCGGAGCCACCTGTTCGACTCGCTGGAACCACCTGCCGGACAGGCCAATATCAACTGCTGGCTATGCCAGAACCACCTGGGGGACGGTCCGGAATCACCTGCCAGCCATGGCGGAACCACCTCTCAGACGTACCAGAACCACCTGCCGGAGAAGCTGGAAACACGTCCTGGACAGTCTGGAACCACCTGCCGGCCAAGCCTGAACCACCTGCCCAGCACAACGGAACAACCTGCCAGACACGCCAAAATCACCTGCGTGTTATGCCAGAACCACTTGGAGGACTCTCTGGGATGACCTGCCGGGCATGCCGGAACCACCTCTCAGACGTGCCAGAACCATGTGGCGGACAGTCCGGAATCACCTGTTGGGCATGCGCAACCACCTCTGAGACGTACCAGAACCACATGCCGTGCAGGCTGGAACCACCTACCGGACAGACCGGAATCACCTTTCGGGCATGCCGGAACCACCTGTCAGATGTGCCAGAAACACGTGCCGGAGACGCCGGAAGCACCTGCCAAGCACGTTGGAACCACCTGCTCAACTCGCCTGAACCACCTGCCGGACATGCCAAAATCACCTGCCGACTATGCCAGAACCACTTGGCGAACACTCCGGAATCACTTGCCGGGCATGCAGGAACCACCTCTCAGACATGCCAGAACCCCGTGCCAATGACCCCGGAAGCACCAGCCGAGCACGCCGGAACCACCTGCTCGACTCGCCAGAACCACCTGCCGATCACGCAAAAATCACCTGCCGGCTACGCCACAACCAGTTGGTGAACACTTTGGAATCACCTGCCAGGCTTGCTGGAACCACCTGCCAGTCATGCCAAAATCACCTGCCAACTACGCCAGAACCGCTTGGCGGACACTGCGGAAACACCTGTCGGGCCGGCTGGAACCACATCTCAGACGTGCCAGAAACGTGTTCATGAGATGCTGGAACCACACCCCGAACAGACGGATACCACCTGCCAGAACCGCCTGAACCACCTGCTGAGCACGCCGGAACCACCTGCTCGACTCACCGGTACCACCTCCCTGACACGCCAAAATCACCTGCTGGGTATGCCAGAACCACTTGGCGGACACTCCGGAATCACCTGCCGGGCATGCCGGAACCACCTCTCAGATATGCCAGAACCATGTGCCAATGACCCCGGAAGCACCTGCCGAGCACGCCGGAACCACCTGCTCGACTCGCCAGAACCACCTGCCGATCACGCAAAAATCACCTGCCGGCTACGCCACAACCAGTTGGGGAACACTTCGGAATCACCTGCCGGGCTTGCTGGAACCACCTGCCGGTCATGCCAAAATCACCTGCCAACTACGCCAGTACCACTTGGTGGACACTGTGGAAACACCTGTCGGGCCGGCTGGAACCACATCTCAGACGTGCCAGAACCATGTGCATGAGATGCTGGAACCACACCCCGAACAGACGGAAAACACCTGCCAGACCCGTCTGAACAACCTGCCGAGCACGCCGGAGCCACCTGCTCGACTCGCCGGAACCACCTTCCTGACATGCCCAAATCACCAGCCGGGTATGCCAGAACCACTTGGCGGACACTCCGGAATCATCTGCCAGACATGCCGGAACCAGCTCTCAGACACACCAGAACCACGTGCCGGAGACGCCGGAAGCACCTGCCGAGCATGCCGGAGCCACCTGCTCGACTCGCCAGAAACACCTGCCGGACACGCCAAAATCACCTGCCGGGTACGCCAGAACCACCTGGCGGACACTCTGAAACCAACTGTCACGCATGCCGGAACCACCTCTCAGACGTGCCGGAAGCACGTGCCGCACACGCCAGAATCACCTACCCGACAGACCGGAACCACCTGCCGAGCACGCCGGAGCCACCTGTTCGACTCGCTGGAACCACCTGCCGGACAGGCCAATATCAACTGCTGGCTATGCCAGAACCACCTGGGGGACGGTCCGGAATCACCTGCCAGCCATGGCGGAACCACCTCTCAGACGTACCAGAACCACCTGCCGGAGAAGCTGGAAACACGTCCTGGACAGTCTGGAACCACCTGCCGGCCAAGCCTGAACCACCTGCCAAGCACAACGGATCAACCTGCCAGACACGCCAAAATCACCTGCGTGTTATGCCAGAACCACTTGGAGGACTCTCTGGGATGACCTGCCGGGCATGCCGGAACCACCTCTCAGACGTGCCAGAACCATGTGGCGGACAGTCCGGAATCACCTGTTGGGCATGCGCAACCACCTCTGAGACGTACCAGAACCACATGCCGTGCAGGCTGGAACCACCTACCGGACAGACCGGAATCACCTTTCGGGCATGCCGGAACCACCTGTCAGATGTGCCAGAAACACGTGCCGGAGACGCCGGAAGCACCTGCCAAGCACGTTGGAACCACCTGCTCAACTCGCCTGAACCACCTGCCGGACATGCCAAAATCACCTGCCGACTATGCCAGAACCACTTGGCGAACACTCCGGAATCACTTGCCGGGCATGCAGGAACCACCTCTCAGACATGCCAGAACCCCGTGCCAATGACCCCGGAAGCACCAGCCGAGCACGCCGGAACCACCTGCTCGACTCGCCAGAACCACCTGCCGATCACGCAAAAATCACCTGCCGGCTACGCCACAACCAGTTGGGGAACACTTTGGAATCACCTGCCAGGCTTGCTGGAACCACCTGCCAGTCATGCCAAAATCACCTGCCAACTACGCCAGAACCGCTTGGCGGACACTGCGGAAACACCTGTCGGGCCGGCTGGAACCACATCTCAGACGTGCCAGAAACGTGTTCATGAGATGCTGGAACCACACCCCGAACAGACGGATACCACCTGCCAGAACCGCCTGAACCACCTGCTGAGCACGCCGGAACCACCTGCTCGACTCACCGGTACCACCTCCCTGACACGCCAAAATCACCTGCTGGGTATGCCAGAACCACTTGGCGGACACTCCGGAATCATCTGCCGGACATGCCGGAACCAGCTCTCAGACACACCAGAACCAAGTGCCGGAGACGCCGGAAGCACCTGCCGAGCATGCCGGAGCCACCTGCTCGACTCGCCACAAACACCTGCCGGACACGCCAAAATCACCTGCCGGGTATGCCAGAACCACCTGGCGGACACTACGGAATCACCTGCCGCGCATGCCGGAACCACCTCTCAGACGTGCCGGAAGCACGTGCCAGACACGCCGCAAACACCTACCGGACAGACCGGAACCACCTGCCAAGAACGCCGGAGCCACCTGTTCGACTCCCTGGAACCACCTGCCGGACAGGCCAATATCAACTGCTGGCTATGCCAGAACCACCTGGGGGACAGTCCGGGATCACCTGCCAGCCATGGCGGAACCACCTCTCAGACGTACCAGAACCACCTGCCGGAGAAGCTGGAAACACGTCCTGGACAGACTGGAACCACGTGACGGCCATGCCTGAACCACCTGCCGAGCACGGCGGAACCACCTGCCGGACACGCCAAAATCACCTGCGGGCTACGCCAGAACCACTTGGACGACTCTCCGAAATGACCTGCCGGGCATGTTGGAACCACCTCTCAGACGTGCCAGAAGCACGTGGCGGACAGTCCGGAATCACCTGTTGGGCATACGCAACCACCTCAGAGACGGACC
This sequence comes from Equus przewalskii, assembly GCF_037783145.1. Lineage (NCBI taxonomy): Eukaryota > Metazoa > Chordata > Mammalia > Perissodactyla > Equidae > Equus > Equus przewalskii. Next base: position 7,223 of record NW_027228199.1, read on the forward strand.
AGAACCACGTGCCGTGCACGCCGGAACCACCTACCGGACAGACCGGAATCAACTTTTGGGCATGCCGGAACCACCAGTCAGATGTGCCAGAAACACGTGCCGGAGACGCCGGAAGCACCTGCCGAGCACGTCGCAACCACCTGCTCAACTCGCCTGAACCACCTGCCGGACACGCCAAAATCACCTGCCCGCTACACCAGCACCACTTCGGGGACAAGCCGGAATCACGTGAGGGGCATGCCGGCACAGCCTCTCAGACTGAACCTCGTGCCGGACACCACAGAACCACCTGCCGGACAGACCGGAACCACCTGCCGGACACGCCGGAACCACCGGCTCGACCCGCCGGAACGACCGCTGGACATGCAAAATCACCTGCCGGCTACGCCGGAAACACTTGGCGAACACTCCGGAATCACCTGCCGGGCATGCCGGAACCACCTCTCAGATATGCCAGAACCACGTGCCAATGACCCCGGAAGCACCTGCCGAGCACGCCGGAACCACCTGCTCGACTCGCCAGAACCACCTGCCGGACACGCAAAAATCACCTGCCGGCTACGCCACAACCAGTTGGGGAACACTTCGGAATCACCTGCCGGGCTTGCTGGAACCACCTGCCGGTCATGCCAAAATCACCTGCCAACTACGCCAGTACCACTTGGCGGACACTGTGGAAACACCTGTCGGGCCGGCCGGAACCACATCTCAGACGTGCCAGAACCATGTGCATGAGATGCTGGAACCACACCCCGAACAGACGGAAAACACCTGCCAGACCCGTCTGAACAACCTGCCGAGCACGCCGGAGCCACCTGCTCGACTCGCCGGAACCACCTACCTGACATGCCCAAATCACCAGCCGGGTATGCCAGAACCACTTGGCGGACACTCCGGAATCATCTGCCGGACATGCCGGAACCAGCTCTCAGACACACCAGAACCACGTGCCGGAGACGCCGGAAGCACCTGCCGAGCATGCCGGAGCCACCTGCTCGACTCGCCAGAAACACCTGCCGGACACGCCAAAATCACCTGCCGGGTACGCCAGAACCACCTGGCGGACACTCCGAAACCACCTGTCGCGCATGCCGGAACCACCTATCAGACGTGCCGGAAGCACGTGCCGGACACGCCGGAATCACCTACCGGACAGACCGGAACCACCTGCCGAGCACGCCGGAGCCACCTGTTCGACTCGCTGGAACCACCTGCCGGACAGGCCAATATCAACTGCTGGCTATGCCAGAACCACCTGGGGGACGGTCCGGAATCACCTGCCAGCCATGGCGGAACCACCTCTCAGACGTACCAGAACCACCTGCCGGAGAAGCTGGAAACACGTCCTGGACAGTCTGGAACCACCTGCCGGCCAAGCCTGAACCACCTGCCCAGCACAACGGAACAACCTGCCAGACACGCCAAAATCACCTGCGTGTTATGCCAGAACCACTTGGAGGACTCTCTGGGATGACCTGCCGGGCATGCCAGAACCACCTCTCAGACGTGCCAGAACCATGTGGCAGACAGTCCGGAATCACCTGTTGGGCATGCGCAACCACCTCTGAGACGTACCAGAACCACATGCCGTGCAGGCTGGAACCACCTACCGGACAGACCGGAATCACCTTTCGGGCATGCCGGAACCACCTGTCAGATGTGCCAGAAACACGTGCCGGAGACGCCGGAAGCACCTGCCAAGCACGTTGGAACCACCTGCTCAACTCGCCTGAACCACCTGCCGGACATGCCAAAATCACCTGCCGACTATGCCAGAACCACTTGGCGAACACTCCGGAATCACTTGCCGGGCATGCAGGAACCACCTCTCAGACATGCCAGAACCCCGTGCCAATGACCCCGGAAGCACCAGCCGAGCACGCCGGAACCACCTGCTCGACTCGCCAGAACCACCTGCCGATCACGCAAAAATCACCTGCCGGCTACGCCACAACCAGTTGGTGAACACTTTGGAATCACCTGCCAGGCTTGCTGGAACCACCTGCCAGTCATGCCAAAATCACCTGCCAACTACGCCAGAACCGCTTGGCGGACACTGCGGAAACACCTGTCGGGCCGGCTGGAACCACATCTCAGACGTGCCAGAAACGTGTTCATGAGATGCTGGAACCACACCCCGAACAGACGGATACCACCTGCCAGAACCGCCTGAACCACCTGCTGAGCACGCCGGAACCACCTGCTCGACTCACCGGTACCACCTCCCTGACACGCCAAAATCAGCTGCTGGGTATGCCAGAACCACTTGGCGGACACTCCGGAATCATCTGCCGGACATGCCGGAACCAGCTCTCAGACACACCAGAACCAAGTGCCGGAGACGCCGGAAGCACCTGCCGAGCATGCCGGAGCCACGTGCTCGACTCGCCAGAAACACCTGCCGGACACGCCAAAATCACCTGCCGGGTATGCCAGAACCACCTGGCGGACACTACGGAATCACCTGCCGCGCATGCCGGAACCACCTCTCGACGTGCCGGAAGCACGTGCCAGACACGCCGCAAACACCTACCGGACAGACCGGAACCACCTGCCAAGAACGCCGGAGCCACCTGTTCGACTCCCTGGAACCACCTGCCGGACAGGCCAATATCAACTGCTGGCTATGCCAGAACCACCTGGGGGACAGTCCGGGATCACCTGCCAGCCATGGCGGAACCACCTCTCAGACGTACCAGAACCACCTGCCGGAGAAGCTGGAAACACGTCCTGGACAGACTGGAACCACGTGACGGCCATGCCTGAACCACCTGCCGAGCACGGCGGAACCACCTGCCGGACACGCCAAAATCACCTGCGGGCTACGCCAGAACCACTTGGACGACTCTCCGAAATGACCTGCCGGGCATGTTGGAACCACCTCTCAGACGTGCCAGAAGCACGTGGCGGACAGTCCGGAATCACCTGTTGGGCATACGCAACCACCTCAGAGACGGACCAGAACCACGTGCCGTGCACGCCGGAACCACCTACCGGACAGACCGGAATCAACTTTTGGGCATGCCGGAACCACCAGTCAGATGTGCCAGAAACACGTGCCGGAGACGCCGGAAGCACCTGCCGAGCACGTCGCAACCACCTGCTCAACTCGCCTGAACCACCTGCCGGACACGCCAAAATCACCTGCCCGCTACACCAGCACCACTTCGGGGACAAGCCGGAATCACGTGAGGGGCATGCCGGCACAGCCTCTCAGACTGAACCTCGTGCCGGACACCACAGAACCACCTGCCGGACAGACCGGAACCACCTGCCGGACACGCCGGAACCACCGGCTCGACCCGCCGGAACGACCGCTGGACATGCAAAATCACCTGCCGGCTACGCCGGAAACACTTGGCGAACACTCCGGAATCACCTGCCGGGCATGCCGGAACCACCTCTCAGATATGCCAGAACCACGTGCCAATGACCCCGGAAGCACCTGCCGAGCACGCCGGAACCACCTGCTCGACTCGCCAGAACCACCTGCCGGACACGCAAAAATCACCTGCCGGCTACGCCACAACCAGTTGGGGAACACTTCGGAATCACCTGCCGGGCTTGCTGGAACCACCTGCCGGTCATGCCAAAATCACCTGCCAACTACGCCAGTACCACTTGGCGGACACTGTGGAAACACCTGTCGGGCCGGCCGGAACCACATCTCAGACGTGCCAGAACCATGTGCATGAGATGCTGGAACCACACCCCGAACAGACGGAAAACACCTGCCAGACCCGTCTGAACAACCTGCCGAGCACGCCGGAGCCACCTGCTCGACTCGCCGGAACCACCTACCTGACATGCCCAAATCACCAGCCGGGTATGCCAGAACCACTTGGCGGACACTCCGGAATCATCTGCCGGACATGCCGGAACCAGCTCTCAGACACACCAGAACCACGTGCCGGAGACGCCGGAAGCACCTGCCGAGCATGCCGGAGCCACCTGCTCGACTCGCCAGAAACACCTGCCGGACACGCCAAAATCACCTGCCGGGTACGCCAGAACCACCTGGCGGACACTCCGAAATCACCTGTCGCGCATGCCGGAACCACCTCTCAGACGTGCCGGAAGCACGTGCCGGACACGCCGGAATCACCTACCGGACAGACCGGAACCACCTGCCGAGCACGCCGGAGCCACCTGTTCGACTCGCTGGAACCACCTGCCGGACAGGCCAATATCAACTGCTGGCTATGCCAGAACCACCTGGGGGACGGTCCGGAATCACCTGCCAGCCATGGCGGAACCACCTCTCAGACGTACCAGAACCACCTGCCGGAGAAGCTGGAAACACGTCCTGGACAGTCTGGAACCACCTGCCGGCCAAGCCTGAACCACCTGCCAAGCACAACGGAACAACCTGCCAGACACGCCAAAATCACCTGCGTGTTATGCCAGAACCACTTGGAGGACTCTCTGGGATGACCTGCCGGGCATGCCGGAACCACCTCTCAGACGTGCCAGAACCATGTGGCGGACAGTCCGGAATCACCTGTTGGGCATGCGCAACCACCTCTGAGACGTACCAGAACCACATGCCGTGCAGGCTGGAACCACCTACCGGACAGACCGGAATCACCTTTCGGGCATGCCGGAACCACCTGTCAGATGTGCCAGAAACACGTGCCGGAGACGCCGGAAGCACCTGCCAAGCACGTTGGAACCACCTGCTCAACTCGCCTGAACCACCTGCCGGACATGCCAAAATCACCTGCCGACTATGCCAGAACCACTTGGCGAACACTCCGGAATCACTTGCCGGGCATGCAGGAACCACCTCTCAGACATGCCAGAACCCCGTGCCAATGACCCCGGAAGCACCAGCCGAGCACGCCGGAACCACCTGCTCGACTCGCCAGAACCACCTGCCGATCACGCAAATATCACCTGCCGGCTACGCCACAACCAGTTGGTGAACACTTTGGAATCACCTGCCAGGCTTGCTGGAACCACCTGAAAGTCATGCCAAAATCACCTGCCAACTACGCCAGAACCGCTTGGCGGACACTGCGGAAACACCTGTCGGGCTGGCTGGAACCACATCTCAGACGTGCCAGAAACGTGTTCATGAGATGCTGGAACCACACCCCGAACAGACGGATACCACCTGCCAGAACCGCCTGAACCACCTGCCGAGCACGCCGGAACCACCTGCTCGACTCACCGGTACCACCTCCCTGACACGCCAAAATCACCTGCTGGGTATGCCAGAACCACTTGGCGGACACTCCGGAATCATCTGCCGGACATGCCGGAACCAGCTCTCAGACACACCAGAACCAAGTGCCGGAGACGCCGGAAGCACCTGCCGAGCATGCCGGAGCCACCTGCTCGACTCGCCAGAAACACCTGCCGGACACGCCAAAATCACCTGCCGGGTATGCCAGAACCACCTGGCGGACACTACGGAATCACTTGCCGCGCATGCCGGAAGCACGTGCCAGACACGCCGGAAACACCTACCGGACAGACCGGAACCACCTGCCAAGAACACCGGAGCCACATGTTCGACTCGCTGGAACCACCTGCCGGACAGGCCAATATCAACTGCTGGCTATGCCAGAACCACCTGGGGGACAGTCCGGGATCACCTGCCAGCCATGGCAGAACCACCTCTCAGACGTACCTGAACCACCTGCCGGAGAAGCTGGAAACACGTCCTGGACAGACTGGAACCACGTGACGGCCATGCCTGAACCACCTGCCGAGCACGGCGGAACCACCTGCCAGACACACCAAAATCACCTGCGGGCTACGCCAGAACCACTTGGACGACTCTCCGAAATGACCTGCCGGGCATGTTGGAACCACCTCTCAGACGTGCCAGAAGCACGTGGCGGACAGTCCGGAATCACCTGTTGGGCATACGCAACCACCTCTGACACGTACCAGAACCACGTGCCGTGCACGCCGGAACCACCTACCGGACAGACCGGAATCAACTTTTGGGCATGCCGGAACCACCAGTCTGATGTGCCAGAAACACGTGCCGGAGACGCCGGAAGCACCTGCCGAGCACGTCGCAACCACCTGCTCAACTCGCCTGAACCACCTGCCGGACACGCCAAAATCACCTGCCCGCTACACCAGCACCACTTCGGGGACAAGCCGGAATCACGTGAGGGGCATGCCGGCACAGCCTCTCAGACTGAACCTCGTGCCGGACACCACAGAACCACCTGCCGGACAGACCGGAACCACCTGCCGGACACGCCAGAACCACCGGCTCGACCCGCCGGAACGACCGCTGGACATGCAAACTCACCTGCCGGCTACGCCGGAAACACTTGGCGAACACTCCGGAATCACCTGCCGGGCATGCCGGAACCACCTCTCAGATATGCCAGAACCACATGCCAATGACCCCGGAAGCACCTGCCGAGCACGCCGGAACCACCTGCTCGACTCGCCAGAACCACCTGCCGGACACGCAAAAATCACCTGCCGGCTACGCCACAACCAGTTGGGGAACACTTCGGAATCACCTGCCGGGCTTGCTGGAACCACCTGCCGGTCATGCCAAAATCACCTGCCAACTACGCCAGTACCACTTGGCGGACACTGTGGAAACACCTGTCGGGCCGGCCGGAACCACATCTCAGACGTGCCAGAACCATGTGCATGAGATGCTGGAACCACACCCCGAACAGACGGAAAACACCTGCCAGACCCGTCTGAACAACCTGCCGAGCACGCCGGAGCCACCTGCTCGACTCACCGGAACCACCTACCTGACATGCCCAAATCACCAGCCGGGTATGCCAGAACCACTTGGCGGACACTCCGGAATCACGTGCTGGACATGCCGGAACCAGCTCTCAGACACACCAGAACCACGTGCCGGAGACGCCGGAAGCACCTGCCGAGCATGCCGGAGCCACCTGCTCGACTCGCCAGAAACACCTGCCGGACACGCCAAAATCACCTGCCGGGTATGCCAGAACCACCTGGCGGACACTCCGAAATCACCTGTCGCGCATGCCGGAACCACCTCTCAGACGTGCCGGAAGCACGTGCCGGACACGCCGGAATCACCTACCGGACAGACCGGAACCACCTGCCGAGCACGCCAGAGCCACCTGTTCGACTTGCTGGAACCACCTGCCGGACAGGCCAATATCAACTGCTGGCTATGCCAGAACCACCTGGGGGACGGTCCGGAATCACCTGCCAGCCATGGCGGAACCACCTCTCAGACGTACCAGAACCACCTGCCGGAGAAGCTAGAAACACGTCCTGGACAGTCTGGAACCACCTGCCGGCCAAGCCTGAACCACCTGCCAAGCACAACGGAACAACCTGCCAGACACGCCAAAATCACCTGCGTGTTATGCCAGAACCACTTGGAGGACCCTCTGGGATGACCTGCCGGGCATGCCGGAACCACCTCTCAGACGTGCCAGAACCATGTGGCGGACAGTCCGGAATCACCTGTTGGGCATGCGCAAACACCTCTGAGACGTACCAGAACCACATGCCGTGCAGGCTGGAACCACCTACCGGACAGACCGGAATCACCTTTCGGGCATGCCGGAACCACCTGTCAGATGTGCCAGAAACACGTGCCGGAGACGCCGGAAGCACCTGCCAAGCACGTTGGAACCACCTGCTCAACTCGCCTGAACCACCTGCCGGACATGCCAAAATCACCTGCCGACTATGCCAGAACCACTTCGCGAACACTCCGGAATAACTTGCCGGGCATGCAGGAACCACCTCTCAGACATGCCAGAACCCCGTGCCAATGACCCCGGAAGCACCAGCCGAGCACGCCGGAACCACCTGCTCGACTCGCCAGAACCACCTGCCGATCACGCAAAAATCACCTGCCGGCTACGCCACAACCAGTTGGTGAACACTTTGGAATCACCTGCCAGGCTTGCTGGAACCACCTGCCAGTCATGCCAAAATCACCTGCCAACTACGCCAGAACCGCTTGGCGGACACTGCGGAAACACCTGTCGGGCCGGCTGGAACCACATCTCAGACGTGCCAGAAACGTGTTCATGAGATGCTGGAACCACACCCCGAACAGACGGATACCACCTGCCAGAACCGCCTGAACCACCTGCCGAGCACGCCGGAACCACCTGCTCGACTCACCGGTACCACCTCCCTGACACGCCAAAATCACCTGCTGGGTATGCCAGAACCACTTGGAGGACACTCCGGAATCATCTGCCGGACATGCCGGAACCAGCTCCCAGACACACCAGAACCAAGTGCCGGAGACGCCGGAAGCACCTGCCGAGCATGCCGGAGCCACCTGCTCGACTCGCCAGAAACACCTGCCGGACACGCCAAAATCAACTGCCGGGTATGCCAGAACCACCTGGCGGACACTACGGAATCACCTGCCGCGCATGCCGGAAGCACGTGCCAGACACGCCGGAAACACCTACCGGACAGACCGGAACCACCTGCCAAGAACACCGGAGCCACCTGTTCGACTCGCTGGAACCACCTGCCGGACAGGCCAATATCAACTGCTGGCTATGCCAGAACCACCTGGGGGACAGTCCGGGATCACCTGCCAGCCATGGCAGAACCACCTCTCAGACGTACCTGAACCACCTGCCGGAGAAGCTGGAAACACGTCCTGGACAGACTGGAACCACGTGACGGCCATGCCTGAACCACCTGCCGAGCACGGCGGAACCACCTGCCAGACACACCAAAATCACCTGCGGGCTACGCCAGAACCACTTGGAGGACTCTCCGAAATGACCAGCCGGGCATGTTGGAACCACCTCTCAGACGTGCCAGAAGCACGTGGCGGACAGTCCGGAATCACCTGTTGGGCATACGCAACCACCTCTGACACGTACCAGAACCACGTGCCGTGCATGCCGGAACCACCTACCGGACAGACCGGAATCAACTTTTGGGCATGCCGGAACCACCAGTCAGATGTGCCAGAAACACGTGCCGGAGACGCCGGAAGCACCTGCCGAGCACGTCGCAACCACCTGCTCAACTCGCCTGAACCACCTGCCGGACACGCCAAAATCACCTGCCCGCTACACCAGCACCACTTCGGGGACAAGCCGGAATCACGTGAGGGGCATGCCGGCACAGCCTCTCAGACTGAACCTCGTGCCGGACACCACAGAACCACCTGCCGGACAGACCGGAACCACCTGCCGGACACGCCGGAACCACCGGCTCGACCCGCCGGAACGACCGCTGGACATGCAAACTCACCTGCCGGCTACGCCGGAAACACTTGGCGAACACTCCGGAATCACCTGCCGGGCATGCCGGAACCACCTCTCAGATATGCCAGAACCACGTGCCAATGACCCCGGAAGCACCTGCCGAGCACGCCGGAACCACCTGCTCGACTCGCCAGAACCACCTGCCGGACACGCAAAAATCACCTGCCGGCTACGCCACAACCAGTTGGGGAACACTTCGGAATCACCTGCCGGGCTTGCTGGAACCACCTGCCGGTCATGCCAAAATCACCTGCCAACTACGCCAGTACCACTTGGCGGACACTCTGGAAACACCTTTCGGGCCGGACGGAACCACATCTCAGACGTGGCACAACCATGTGCATGAGATGCTGGAACCACACCCCGAACAGACGGAAAACACCTGCCAGACCCGTCTGAACAACCTACCGAGCACGCCGGAGCCACCTGCTCGACTCGCCGGAACCACCTACCTGACATGCCCAAATCACCAGCCGGGTATGCCAGAACCACTTGGCGGACACTCCGGAATCAACTGCCGGACATGCCGGAACCAGCTCTCAGACACACCAGAACCACGTGCCGGAGACGCCGGAAGCACCTGCCGAGCATGCCGGAGCCACCTGCTCGACTCGCCAGAAACACCTGCCGGACACGCCAAAATCACCTGCCGGCTACGCCACAACCAGTTGGTGAACACTTTGGAATCACCTGCCAGGCTTGCTGGAACCACCTGCCGGTCATGCCAAAATCACCTGCCAACTACGCCAGAACCGCTTGGCGGACACTGCGGAAACACCTGTCGGGCCGGCTGGAACCACATCTCAGACGTGCCAGAAATGTGTTCATGAGATGCTGGAACCACACCCCGAACAGACGGATACCACCTGCCAGAACCGCCTGAACCACCTGCTGAGCACGCCGGAAGCACCTGCTCGACTCACCGGTACCACCTCCCTGACACGCCAAAATCACCTGCTGGGTATGCCAGAACCACTTGGCGGACACTCCGGAATCATCTGCCGGACATGCCGGAACCAGCTCTCAGACACACCAGAACCAAGTGCCGGAGACGCCGGAAGCACCTGCCGAGCATGCCGGAGCCACCTGCTCGACTCGCCAGAAACACCTGCCGCACACGCCAAAATCACCTGCCGGGTACGCCAGAACCACCTGGCGGACACTCCGAAATCACCTGTCGCGCATGCCGGAACCACCTCTCAGACGTGCCGGAAGCACGTGCCGGACACGCCGGAAACACCTAACGGACAGACCGGAACCACCTGCCGAGCACGCCGGAACAACCTGTTCGACTCGCTGGAACCACCTGCCGGACAGGCCAATATCAACTGCTGGCTATGCCAGAACCACCTGGGGGACAGTCCGGAGTCACCTGCCAGCCATGGCGGAACCACCTCTCAGACGTACCAGAACCACCTGCCGGAGAAGCTGGAAACACGTCCTGGACAGACTGGAACCACGTGACGGCCATGCCTGAACCACCTGCCGAGCACGGCGGAACCACCTGCCAGACACGCCGAAATAACCTGCGGGCTACGCCAGAACCACTTGGACGACTCTCCGAAATGACCTGCCGGGCATGTTGGAACCACCTCTCAGACGTGCCAGAAGCACGTGGCGGACAGTCCGGAATCACCTGTTGGGCATACGCAACCACCTCTGACACGTACGAGAACCACGTGCCGTGCACGCCGGAACCACCTACCGGACAGACCGGAATCAACTTTTGGGCATGCCGGAACCACCAGTCAGATGTGCCAGAAACACGTGCCGGAGACACCGGAAGCACCTGCCGAGCACGTCGCAACCACCTGCTCAACTCGCCTGAACCACCTGCCGGACACGCCAAAATCACCTGCCCGCTACACCAGCACCACTTCGGGGACAAGCCGGAATCACGTGAGGGGCATGCCGGCACAGCCTCTCAGACTGAACCTCGTGCCGGACACCACAGAACCACCTGCCGGACAGACCGGAACCACCTGCCGCACACGCCGGAACCACCGGCTCGACCCGCCGGAACGACCGCTGGACATGCAAACTCACCTGCCGGCTACGCCGGAAACACTTGGCGAACACTCCGGAATCACCTGCCGGGCATGCCGGAACCACCTCTCAGATATGCCAGAACCACGTGCCAATGACCCCGGAAGCACCTGCCGAGCACGCCGGAACCACCTGCTCGACTCGCCAGAACCACCTGCCGGACACGCAAAAATCACCTGCCGGCTACGCCACAACCAGTTGGGGAACACTTCGGAATCACCTGCCGGGCTTGCTGGAACCACCTGCCGGTCATGCCAAAATCACCTGCCAACTACGCCAGTACCACTTGGCGGACACTGTGGAAACACCTGTCGGGCCGGCCGGAACCACGTCTCAGACGTGCCAGAACCATGTGCATGAGATGCTGGAACCACACCCTGAACAGACGGAAAACACCTGCCAGACCCGTCTGAACAACCTGCCGAGCACGCCGGAGCCACCTGCTCGACTCGCCGGAACCACCTACCTGACATGCCCAAATCACCAGCCGGGTATGCCAGAACCACTTGGCGGACACTCCGGAATCATCTGCTGGACATGCCGGAACCAGCTCTCAGACACACCAGAACCACGTGCCGGAGACGCCGGAAGCACCCGCCGAGCATGCCGGAGCCACCTGCTCGACTCGCCAGAAACACCTGCCGCACACGCCAAAATCACCTGCCGGGTACGGCAGAACCACCTGGCGGACACTCCGAAATCACCTGTCGCGCACGCCGGAACCACCTCTCAGACGTGCCGGAAGCACGTGCCGGACACGCCGGAAACACCTACCGGACAGACCGGAACCACCTGCCGAGCACGCCGGAGCCACCTGTTCGACTCGCTGGAACCACCTGCCGGACAGGCCAATATCAACTGCTGGCTATGCCAGCACCACCTGGGGACGGTCCGGAATCACCTGCCAGCCATGGCGGAACCACCTCTCAGACGTACCAGAACCACCTGCCGGAGAAGCTGGAAACACGTCCTGGACAGTCTGGAACCACCTGCCGGCCAAGCCTGAACCACCTGCCAAGCACAACGGAACAACCTGCCAGACACGCCAAAATCACCTGCGTGTTATGCCAGAACCACTTGGAGGACTCTCTGGGATGACCTGCCGGGCATGCCGGAACCACCTCTCAGACGTGCCAGAACCATGTGGCGGACAGTCCGGAATCACCTGTTGGGCATGCGCAACCACCTCTGAGACGTACCAGAACCACATGCCGTGCAGGCTGGAACCACCTACCGGACAGACCGGAATCACCTTTCGGGCATGCCGGAACCACCTGTCAGATGTGCCAGAAACACGTGCCGGAGACGCCGGAAGCACCTGCCAAGCACGTTGGAACCACCTGCTCGACTCGCCAAAACCACCCGCCGATCACGCAAAAATCACCTGCCGACTACGCCAGAACCACTTGGCGAACACTTTGGAATCACCTGCCAGGCTTGCTGGAACCACCTGCCAGTCATGCCAAAATCACCTGCCAACTACGCCAGAACCGCTTGGCGGACACTGCGGAAACACCTGTCGGGCCGGCTGGAACCACATCTCAGACGTGCCAGAAACGTGTTCATGAGATGCTGGAACCACACCCCGAACAGACGGATACCACCTGCCAGAACCGCCTGAACCACCTGCCGAGCACGCCGGAACCACCTGCTCGACTCACCGGTACCACCTCCCTGACACGCCAAAATCACCTGCTGGGTATGCCAGAACCACTTGGAGGACACTCCGGAATCATCTGCCGGACATGCCGGAACCAGCTCCCAGACACACCAGAACCACGTGCCGGAGACGCCGGAAGCACCCGCCGAGCATGCCGGAGCCACCTGCTCGACTCGCCAG
>NW_027228200.1:0-19492 GCF_037783145.1 Equus przewalskii
TGGCAGGTGGTATCCGTCTGTTCGGGGTGTGGTTCCAGCATCTCATGAACACGTTTCTGGCACATCTGAGATGTGGTTCCAGCCGGCCCGACAGGTGTTTCCGCAGTGTCCGCCAAGCGGTTCTGGCGTAGTTGGCAGGTGATTTTGGCATGACTGGCAGGTGGTTCCAGCAAGCCTGGCAGGTGATTCCAAAGTGTTCACCAACTGGTTGTGGCGTAGCCGGCAGGTGATTTTTGCGTGATCGGCAGGTGGTTCTGGCGAGTCGAGCAGGTGGTTCCGGCGTGCTCGGCTGGTGCTTCCGGGGTCATTGGCACGGGGTTCTGGCATGTCTGAGAGGTGGTTCCTGCATGCCCGGCAAGTGATTCCGGAGTGTTCGCCAAGTGGTTCTGGCATAGTCGGCAGGTGATTTTGGCATGTCCGGCAGGTGGTTCAGGCGAGTTGAGCAGGTGGTTCCAACGTGCTTGGCAGGTGCTTCCGGCGTCTCCGGCACGTGTTTTTGGCACATCTGACAGGTGGTTCCGGCATGCCCGAAAGGTGATTCCGGTCTGTCCGGTAGGTGGTTCCAGCCTGCACGGCATGTGGTTCTGGTACGTCTCAGAGGTGGTTGCGCATGCCCAACAGGTGATTCCGAACTGTCGGCCACATGGTTCTGGCACGTCTGAGAGGTGGTTCCGGCATGCCCGGCAGGTCATCCCAGAGAGTCCTCCAAGTGGTTCTGGCATAACACGCAGGTGATTTTGGCGTGTCTGGCAGGTTGTTCCGTTGTGCTTGGCAGGTGGTTCAGGCTTGGCCGGCAGGTGGTTCCAGACTGTCCAGGACGTGTTTCCAGCTTCTCCGGCAGGTGGTTCTGTTGCGTCTGAGAGGTGGTTCCGCCATGGCTGGCAGCTGATTCCGGACCGTCCCCCAGGTGGTTCTGGCATAGCCAGCATTTGATATTGGCCTGTCCGGCAGGTGGTTCCAGTGAGTCGAACAGGTGGCTCCGGCGTGCTCGGCAGGTGGTTCCGGTCTGTCCGGTAGGTGATTCCGGCGTGTGCAGCACGTGCTTCCGGCACGTCTGAGAGGTGGTTCCGGCATGCGCGACAGGTGGTTTCGGAGTGTCCGCCAGGTGGTTCTGGCGTACCCGGCAGGTGATTTTGGCGTGTCCGACAGGTGTTTCTGGCGAGTCGAGCAGGTGGCTCCGGCATGCTCGGCAGGTGCTTCCGGCGTCTCCGGCACGTGGTTGTGGTGTGTCTGAGAGCTGGTTCCGGCATGTCCGGCAGATGATTCCGGAGTGTCCGCCAAGTGGTTCTGGCATACCCGGCTGGTGATTTGGGCATGTCAGGTAGGTGGTTCCGGCGAGTCGAGCAGGTGCTCCGGCGTGCTCGGCAGGTTGTTCAGACGGGTCTGGCAGGTGTTTTCCGTCTGTTCGGGGTGTGGTTCCAGCATCTCATGCACATGGTTCTGGCACGTCTGAGATGTGGTTCCGGCCGGCCCGACAGGTGTTTCCACAGTGTCCGCCAAGTGGTACTGGCGTAGTTGGCAGGTGATTTTGGCATGACCGGCAGGTGGTTCCAGCAAGCCCGGCAGGTGATTCCCAAGTGTTCCCCAACTGGTTGTGGCGTAGCCGGCAGGTGATTTTTGCGTGTCCGGCAGGTGGTTCTGGCGAGTCGAGCAGGTGGTTCCGGCGTGCTCGGCAGGTGCTTCCGGGGTCATTGGCACGTGGTTCTGGCATATCTGAGAGGTGGTTCCGGCATGCCCGGCAGGTGATTCCGGAGTGTTCGCCAAGTGTTTCCGGCGTAGCCGGCAGGTGATTTTGCATGTCCAGCGGTCGTTCCGGCGGGTCGAGCCGGTGGTTCCGGCGTGTCCAGCAGGTGGTTCCGGTCTGTCCGGCAGGTGGTTCTGTGGTGTCCGGCACGAGGTTCAGTCTGAGAGGCTGTGCCGGCATGCCCCTCACGTGATTCCGGCTTGTCCCCGAAGTGGTGCTGGTGTAGCGGGCAGGTGATTTTGGCGTGTCCGGCAGGTGTTTCTGGCGAGTCGAGCAGGTGGCTCCGGCATGCTCGGCAGGTGCTTCCGGCGTCTCCGGCACTTGGTTCTGGTGTGTCTGAGAGCTGGTTCCGGCATGTCCGGCAGATGATTCCGGAGTGTCCGCCAAGTGGTTCTGGCATACCCAGCAGGTGATTTTGGCGTGTCAGGGAGGTGGTACCGGTGAGTCGAGCAGGTGGTTCCGGCGTGCTCAGCAGGTGGTTCAGGCGGTTCTGGCAGGTGGTATCCGTCTGTTCGGGGTGTGGTTCCAGCATCTCATGAACACGTTTCTGGCACGTCTGAGATGTGGTTCTAGCCGGCCCGACAGGTGTTTCCGCAGTGTCCGCCAAGCGGTTCTGGCGTAGTTGGCAGGTGATTTTGGCATGACTGGCAGGTGGTTCCAGCAAGCCTGGCAGGTGATTCCAAAGTGTTCACCAACTGGTTGTGGCGTAGCCGGCACGTGATTTTTGCGTGATCGGCAGGTGGTTCTGGCGAGTCGAGCAGGTGGTTCCGGCGTGCTCGGCTGGTGCTTCCGGGGTCATTGGCACGGGGTTCTGGCATGTCTGAGAGGTGGTTCCTGCATGCCCGGCAAGTGATTCCGGAGTGTTCGCCAAGTGGTTCTGGCATAGTCGGCAGGTGATTTTGGCATGTCCGGCAGGTGGTTCAGGCGAGTTGAGCAGGTGGTTCCAACGTGCTTGGCAGGTGCTTCCGGCGTCTCCGGCACGTGTTTCTGGCACATCTGACAGGTGGTTCCGGCATGCCCGAAAGGTGATTCCGGTCTGTCCGGTAGGTGGTTCCAGCCTGCACGGCATGTGGTTCTGGTACGTCTCAGAGGTGGTTGCGCATGCCCAACAGGTGATTCCGGACTGTCCGCCACATGGTTCTGGCACGTCTGAGAGGTGGTTCCGGCATGCCCGGCAGGTCATCCCAGAGAGTCCTCCAAGTGGTTCTGGCATAACACGCAGGTGATTTTGGCGTGTCTGGCAGGTTGTTCCGTTGTGCTTGGCAGGTGGTTCAGGCTTGGCCGGCAGGTGGTTCCAGACTGCCCAGGACGTGTTTCCAGCTTCTCAGGCAGGTGGTTCTGGTACGTCTGAGAGGTGGTTCCGCCATGGCTGGCAGGTGATTCCGGACCGTCCCCCAGGTGGTTCTGGCATAGCCAGCAGTTGATATTGGCCTGTCCGGCAGGTGGTTCCAGCGAGTCGAACAGGTGGCTCCGGCGTGCTCGGCAGGTGGTTCCGGTCTGTCCGGTAGGAGATTCCGGCGTGTCCGGCACGTGCTTCCGGCACGTGTGAGAGGTGGTTCCGGCATGGGCGACAGGTGGTTTCGGAGTGTCCGCCAGGTGGTTCTGGCGTACCCGGCAGGTGATTTTGGCGTGTCCGGCAGGTGTTTCTGGCGAGTCGAGCAGGCGGCTCCGGCATGCTCGGCAGGTGCTTCCGGCGTCTCCGGCACGTGGTTGTGGTGTGTCTGAGAGCTGGTTCCGGCATGTCCGGCAGATGATTCCGGAGTGTCCGCCACGTGGTTCTGGCATACCCGGCTGGTGATTTGGGCATGTCAGGTAGGTGGTTCCGGCGAGTCGAGCAGGTGCTCCGGCGTGCTCGGCAGGTTGTTCAGACGGGTCTGGCAGGTGTTTTCCGTCTGTTCGGGGTGTGGTTCCAGCATCTCATGCACATGGTTCTGGCACGTCTGAGATGTGGTTCCGGCCGGCCCGACAGGTGTTTCCACAGTGTCCGCCAAGTGGTACTGGCATAGTTGGCAGGTGATTTTGGCATTACCGGCAGGTGGTTCCAGCAAGCCCGGCAGGTGATTCCGAACTGTTCCCCAACTGGTTGTGGCGTAGCCGGCAGGTGATTTTTGCGTGTCCGGCAGGTGGTTCTGGCGAGTCGAGCAGGTGGTTCCGGCGTGCTCGGCAGGTGCTTCCGGGGTCATTGGCACGTGGTTCTGGCATATCTGAGAGGTGGTTCCGGCATGCCCGGCAGGTGATTCCGGAGTGTTCGCCAAGTGTTTCCGGTGTAGCCGGCAGGTGATTTTGCATGTCCAGCGGTCGTTCCGGCGGGTCGAGCCGGTGGTTCCGGCGTGTCCGGCCGGTGGTTCCGGTCTGTCCGGCAGGTGGTTCTGTGGTGTCCGGCACGAGGTTCAGTCTGAGAGGCTGTGTCGGCATGCCCCTCACGTGATTCCGGCTTGTCCCCGAAGTGGTGCTGATGTAGCAGGCAGGTGATTTTGGCGTGTCCGGCAGGTGGTTCAGGCGAGTTGAGCAGGTGGTTGCGACGTGCTCGGCAGGTGCTTCCGGCGTCTCCGGCACGTGTTTCTGGCACATCTGACTGGTGGTTCCGGCATGCCCAAAAGTTGATTCCGGTCTGTCCGGTAGGTGGTTCCGGCGTGCACTGCACGTGGTTCTGGTACGTGTCAGAGGTGGTTGCGTATGCCCAACAGGTGATTCCGGACTGTACGCCACGTGCTTCTGGCACGTCTGTGAGGTGGTTCCAACACGCCCGGCAGGTCATTGCGGAGAGTCGTCCAAGTGGTTCTGGCGTAGCCCGCAGGTGATTTTGGCGTGTCCGGCAGGTGGTTCCGCCGTGCTCGGCAGGTGGTTCAGGCATGGCCGTCACGTGGTTCCAGTCTGTCCAGGACGTGTTTCCAGCTTCTCCGGCAGGTGGTTCTGGTACGTCTGAGAGGTGGTTCCGCCATGGCTGGCAGGTGATTCCGGACCGTCCCGCAGGTGGTTCTGGCATAGCCAGCATTTGATATTGGCCTGTCCGGCTGGCGGATCCAGCGAGTCGAACAGGTGGCTCCGGCGTGCTCGGCAGGTGGTTCCGGTCTGTCCGGTAGGTGATTCCGGCGTGTGCAGCACGTGCTTCCGGCACGTCTGAGAGGTGGTTCCGGCATGCGCGACAGGTGGTTTCGGAGTGTCCGCCAGGTGGTTCTGGCGTACCCGGCAGGTGATTTTGGCGTGTCCGGCAGGTGTTTCTGGCGAGTCGAGCAGGTGGCTCCGGCATGCTCGGCAGGTGCTTCCGGCGTCTCCGGCACGTGGTTGTGGTGTGTCTGAGAGCTGGTTCCGGCATGTCCGGCAGATGATTCCGGAGTGTCCGCCAAGTGGTTCTGGCATACCCGGCTGGTGATTTGGCATGTCAGGTAGGTGGTTCCGGCGAGTCGAGCAGGTGCTCCGGCGTGCTCGGCAGGTTGTTCAGACGGGTCTGGCAGGTGTTTTCCTTCTGTTCGGGGTGTGGTTCCAGCATCTCATGCACATGGTTCTGGCACGTCTGAGATGTGGTTCCGGCCGGCCCGACAGGTGTTTCCACAGTGTCCGCCAAGTGGTACTGGCGTAGTTGGCAGGTGATTTTGGCATGACCGGCAGGTGGTTCCTGCCGGCCCGACAGGTGTTTCTGCAGTGTCCGCCAAGTGGTTCTGGCATACCCAGCAGGTGATTTTGGCGTGTCAGGGAGGTGGTACCGGTGAGTCGAGCAGGGGGTTCCGGCGGCTCAGCAGGCGGTTCAGGCGGTTCCGGCAGGTGGTATCCGTCTGTTTGGGGTGTGGTTCCAGCATCTCATGAACACGTTTCTGGCACGTCTGAGATGTGGTTCCAGCCGGCCCGACAGGTGTTTCTGCAGTGTCCGCCAAGCCGTTCTGGCATAGTTGGCAGGTGATTTTGGCATGACTGGCAGGTGGTTCCAGCAAGCCTGGCAGGTGATTCCAAAGTGTTCACCAACTGGTTGTGGCGTAGCCGGCAGGTGATTTTTGCGTGATCGGAAGGTGGTTCTGGCGAGTCGAGCAAGTGGTTCCGGCGTGCTCGGCTGGTGCTTCTGGGGTCATTGGCTCGGGATTCTGGCATGTCTGAGAGGTGGTTCCTGCATGCCCGGCAGGTGATTCCGGAGTGTTCGCCAAGTGTTTCCGGCGAAGCCGGCAGGTGATTTTGCATGTCCAGCGGTCGTTCCGGCGGGTCGAGCCGGTGGTTCCGGCGTGTCCGGCAGGTGGTTCCGGTCTGCCCGGCAGGTGGTTCTTTGGTGTCTGGCACGAGGTTCAGTCTGAGAGGCTGTGCCGGCATGCCCCTCACGTGATTCCGGCTTGTCCCCGAAGAGGTGCTGGTGTAGCGGGCAGGTGGTTCCGGCGTGCTCAGCAGGTGGTTCCGGCGGTTCTGGCAGGTGGTATACATCTTTTTGGGGTGTGGTTCCAGCATCTCATGAACACGTTTCTGGCACGTCTGAGAGGTGGTTCCGGCATACGCGACAGGTGATTTCGGAGTGTCCGCCAGGTGGTTTGGCATACCCGGCAGGTGATTTTGGCGTGTCCGGCAGGTGTTTCTGGCGAGTCCAGCAGGTGGCTCCGGCATGCTCGGCAGGTGCTTCCGGCGTCTCCGGAACGTGGTTCTGGTGTGTCTGAGAGCTGGTTCCGGCATGTCCGGCAGATGATTCCGGAGTGTCCGCCAAGTGGTTCTGGCATACCCGGCTGGTGATTTGGGTATGTCAGGTAGGTGGTTCCGGCGTGTCGAGCAGGTGGCTCCGGCGTGCTCGGCAGGTTGTTCAGACGGGTCTGGCAGGTGTTTTCCATCTGTTCGGGCTGTGGTTCCAGCATCTCATGCACATGGTTCTGGCACGTCTGAGATGTGGTTCCGGCCGGCCCGACAGGTGTTTCCACAGTGTCCGCCAAGTGGTACTGGCGTAGTTGGCAGGTGATTTTGGCATGACCGGCAGGTGGTTCCAGCAAGCCCGGCAGGTGATTCCGAAGTGTTCCCCAACTGGTCGTGGCGTAGCCGGCAGGTGATTTCTGCGTGTCCGGCAGGTGGTTCTGGCGAGTCGAGCAGGTGGTTCCGGCATGCTCGGCAGGTGCTTCCGGGGTCATTGGCACGTGGTTCTGGCATATCTGAGAGGTGGTTCCTCCATGCCCGGCAGGTGATTCCGGAGTGTTCGCCAAGTGTTTCCGGCGTAGCCGGCAGGTGATTTTGCATGTCCAGCGGTCGTTCCGGCGGGTCGAGCCGGTGGTTCCGGCGTGTCCGGCAGGTGGTTCCGGTCTGTCCGGCAGGTGGTTCTGTGGTGTCCGGCACGAGGTCCAGTCTGAGAGGCTGTGCCGGCATGCCCCTCACGTGATTCCGGCTTGTCCCCGAAGTGGTGCTGGTGTAGCGGGCAGGTGATTTTGGCGTGTCCGGCAGGTGGTTCAGGCGAGTTGAGCAGGTGGTTGCGACGTGCTCGGCAGGTGCTTCCGGCGTCTCCGGCACATGTTTCTGGCACATCTGACTGGTGGTTCCGGCATGCCCAAAAGTTGATTCCTTTCTGTCCGGTAGGTGTTTCCGGCGTGCACAGCACGTGGTTCTGGTACGTCTCAGAGGTGGTTGCGTATGCCCAACAGGTGATTCCGGACTTTCCGCCACGTGCTTCTGGCACGTGTGTGAGGTGGTTCCAACATGCCCGGCAGGTCATTTCGGAGAGTCGTCCAAGTGGTTCTGGCGTAGCCCGCAGGTGATTTTGGCGTGTCCGGCAGGTGGTTCCGCCGTGCTCGGCAGGTGGTTCAGGCATGGCCGTCACGTGGTTCCAGTCTGTCCAGGACGTGTTTCCAGCTTCTCCGGCAGGTGGTTCTGGTACGTCTGAGAGGTGGTTCCGCCATGGCTGGCAGGTGATCCCGGACTGTCCCCCAGGTGGTTCTGGCATAGCCAGCAGTTGATATTGGCCTGTCCGGAAGGTGGTTCCAGCGAGTCGAACAGGTGGCTCCGGCGTTCTTGGCAGGTGGTTCCGGCATGTCCGGCAGATGATTCCGGAGTGTCCGCCATGTGGTTCTGGCATACCCAGCAGGTGATTTTGGCGTGTCAGGGAGGTGGTACCGGTGAGTCGAGCAGGTGGTTCCGGCGTGCTCAGCAGGTGGGTCAGGCGGTTCTGGCAGGTGGTATCCGTCTGTTCGGGGTGTGGTTCCAGCATCTCATGAACACGTTTCTGGCACGTCTGAGATGTGGTTCCAGCCGGCCCGACAGGTGTTTCCGCAGTGTCCGCCAAGCGGTTCTGGCGTAGTTGGCAGGTGATTTTGGCATGACTGGCAGGTGGTTCCAGCAAGCCTGGCAGGTGATTCCAAAGTGTTCACCAACTGGTTGTGGCGTAGCCGGCAGGTGATTTTTGCGTGATCGGCAGGTGGTTCTGGCGAGTCGAGCAGGTGGTTCCGGCGTGCTCGGCTGGTGCTTCCGGGGTCATTGGCACGGGGTTCTGGCATGTCTGAGAGGTGGTTCCTGCATGCCCGGCAAGTGATTCCGGAGTGTTCGCCAAGTGGTTCTGGCATAGTCGGCAGGTGATTTTGGCATGTCCGGCAGGTGGTTCAGGCGAGTTGAGCAGGTGGTTCCAACGTGCTTGGCAGGTGCTTCCGGCGTCTCCGGCACGTGTTTTTGGCACATCTGACAGGTGGTTCCGGCATGCCCGAAAGGTGATTCCGGTCTGTCCGGTAGGTGGTTCCAGCCTGCACGGCATGTGGTTCTGGTACGTCTCAGAGGTGGTTGCGCATGCCCAACAGGTGATTCCGAACTGTCGGCCACATGGTTCTGGCACGTCTGAGAGGTGGTTCCGGCATGCCCGGCAGGTCATCCCAGAGAGTCCTCCAAGTGGTTCTGGCATAACACGCAGGTGATTTTGGCGTGTCTGGCAGGTTGTTCCGTTGTGCTTGGCAGGTGGTTCAGGCTTGGCCGGCAGGTGGTTCCAGACTGTCCAGGACGTGTTTCCAGCTTCTCCGGCAGGTGGTTCTGTTGCGTCTGAGAGGTGGTTCCGCCATGGCTGGCAGCTGATTCCGGACCGTCCCCCAGGTGGTTCTGGCATAGCCAGCATTTGATATTGGCCTGTCCGGCAGGTGGTTCCAGTGAGTCGAACAGGTGGCTCCGGCGTGCTCGGCAGGTGGTTCCGGTCTGTCCGGTAGGTGATTCCGGCGTGTGCAGCACGTGCTTCCGGCACGTCTGAGAGGTGGTTCCGGCATGCGCGACAGGTGGTTTCGGAGTGTCCGCCAGGTGGTTCTGGCGTACCCGGCAGGTGATTTTGGCGTGTCCGACAGGTGTTTCTGGCGAGTCGAGCAGGTGGCTCCGGCATGCTCGGCAGGTGCTTCCGGCGTCTCCGGCACGTGGTTCTGGTGTGTCTGAGAGCTGGTTCCGGCATGTCCGGCAGATGATTCCGGAGTGTCCGCCAAGTGGTTCTGGCATACCCGGCTGGTGATTTGGGCATGTCAGGTAGGTGGTTCCGGCGAGTCGAGCAGGTGCTCCGGCGTGCTCGGCAGGTTGTTCAGACGGGTCTGGCAGGTGTTTTCCGTCTGTTCGGGGTGTGGTTCCAGCATCTCATGCACATGGTTCTGGCACGTCTGAGATGTGGTTCCGGCCGGCCCGACAGGTGTTTCCACAGTGTCCGCCAAGTGGTACTGGCGTAGTTGGCAGGTGATTTTGGCATGACCGGCAGGTGGTTCCAGCAAGCCCGGCAGGTGATTCCGAAGTGTTCCCCAACTGGTTGTGGCGTAGCCGGCAGGTGATTTTTGCGTGTCCGGCAGGTGGTTCTGGCGAGTCGAGCAGGTGGTTCCGGCGTGCTCGGCAGGTGCTTCCGGGGTCATTGGCACGTGGTTCTGGCATATCTGAGAGGTGGTTCCGGCATGCCCGGCAGGTGATTCCGGAGTGTTCGCCAAGTGTTTCCGGCGTAGCCGGCAGGTGATTTTGCATGTCCAGCGGTCGTTCCGGCGGGTCGAGCCGATGGTTCCGGCGTGTCCAGCAGGTGGTTCCGGTCTGTCCGGCAGGTGGTTCTGTGGTGTCCGGCACGAGGTTCAGTCTGAGAGGCTGTGCCGGCATGCCCCTCACGTGATTCCGGCTTGTCCCCGAAGTGGTTCTGGCGTAGCGGGCAGGTGATTTTGGCGTGTCCGGCAGGTGTTTCTGGCGAGTCGAGCAGGTGGCTCCGGCATGCTCGGCAGGTGCTTCCGGCGTCTCCGGCACGTGGTTCTGGTGTGTCTGGAGCTGGTTCCGGCATGTCCGGCAGATGATTCCGGAGTGTCCGCCAAGTGGTTCTGGCATACCCAGCAGGTGATTTTGGCATGTCAGGGAGGTGGTTCCGGCGAGTCGAGCAGGTGGCTCCGGCGTGCTCGGCAGGTGGTTCAGGCGGTTCTGGCAGGTGGTTTCCGTCTGTTCGGGGTATGGTTCCAGCATCTCATGCACATGGTTCTGGCACGTCTGAGATGTGGTTCCGGCCGGCCCGACAGTGTTTCCACAGTGTCCGCCAAGTGGTTCTGGCGTAGTTGGCAGGTGATTTTGGCATGACCGGCAGGTGGTTCCAGCAAGCCCGGCAGGTGATTCCGAAGTGTTCACCAACTGGTTATGGCGTAGCCGGCACGTGATTTTTCCGTGTCCGGCAGGTGGTTCTGGCGAGTCGAGCAGGTGGTTCCGGCGTGCTCGGCTGGTGCTTCCGGGGTCATTGGCACGTGGTTCTGGCATGTCTGAGAGGTGGTTCCGGCATGCCCGGCAGTTGATTCCGGAGTGTTCGCCAAGTGTTTCCGGCGTAGCCGGCAGGTGATTTTGCATGTCCAGCGGTCGTTCCGACGGGTCGAGCCGATGGTTCCGGCGTGTCCGGCAGGTGGTTCCGGTCTGTCCGGCAGGTGGTTCTGTGGTGTCCGGCACGAGGTTCAGTCTGAGAGGCTGTGCCCGCATGCCCCTCACGTGATTCCGGCTTGTCCCGAAGTGGTGCTGGTGTAGCGGGCAGGTGATTTTGGCGTGTCCGGCAAGTGGTTCAGGCGAGTTGAGCGGTGGTTGCGACGTGCTCGGCAGGTGCTTCCGGCGTCTCCGGCACGTGTTTCTGGCACATCTGACTGGTGGTTCCGGCATGCCCAAAAGTTGATTCCGGTCTGTCCGGTAGGTGGTTCCGGCGTGCACGGCACGTGGTTCTGGTACGTGTCAGAGGATAGTTGCGTATGCCCAACATGTGATTCCGGACTGTCCGCCACGTGCTTCTGGCACGTCTGAGAGGTGGTTCCAACATGCCCGGCAGGTCATTTCGGAGAGTCGTCCAAGTGGTTCTGGCGTAGCCCGCAGGTGATTTTGGCGTGTCCGGCAGGTGGTTCCGCCGTGCTCGGCAGGTGGTTCAGGCATGGCCGTCACGTGGTTCCAGTCTGTCCAGGACGTGTTTCCAGCTTCTCCGGCAGGTGGTTCTGGTACGTCTGAGAGGTGGTTCCGCCATGGCTGGCAGGTGATCCCGGACTGTCCCCAGGTGGTTCTGGCATAGCCAGCAGTTGATATTGGCCTGTCCGGCAGGTGGTTCCAGCGAGTCGAACAGTGGCTCCGGCGTTCTTGGCAGGTGGTTCCGGTCTGTCCGGTAGGTGTTTCCGGCGTGTCTGGCACGTGCTTCCCGAGCATCGTCTGAGAGCTGGTTCCGGCATGTCCGGCAGATGATTCCGGAGTGTCCGCCAAGTGGTTCTGGCATACCCAGCAGGTGATTTTGGCGTGTCATGGAGGTGGTTCCGGTGAGTCGGAGCAGGTGGTTCCGGCGTGCTCAGCAGGTGGTTCAGGCGGTTCTGGCAGGTGGTATCCGTCTGTTCGGGGTATGGTTCCAGCATCTCATGAACACGTTTCTGGCACGTCTGAGATGTGGTTCCAGCCGGCCCGACAGTGTTTCCGCAGTGTCCGCCAAGCGGTTCTGGCGTAGTTGGCAGGTGATTTTGGCATGACTGGCAGGTGGTTCCAGCAAGCCTGGCAGGTGATTCCAAAGTGTTCACCAACTGGTTATGGCGTAGCCGGCACGTGATTTTTGCGTGATCGGCAGGTGGTTCTGGCGAGTCGAGCAGGTGGTTCCGGCGTGCTCGGCTGGTGCTTCCGGGTCATTGGCACGGGGTTCTGGCATGTCTGAGAGGTGGTTCCTGCATGCCCGGCAAGTGATTCCGGAGTGTTCGCCAAGTGGTTCTGGCATAGTCGGCAGGTGATTTTGGCATGTCCGGCCAGGTGGTTCAGGCGAGTTGAGCAGGTGGTTCCAACGTGCTTGGCAGGTGCTTCCGACGTCTCCGGCACGTGTTTCTGGCACATCTGACAGTGGTTCCGGCATGCCCGAAGGTGATTCCGGTCTGTCCGGTAGGTGGTTCCAGCCTGCACGGCATGTGGTTCTGGTACCGTCTCAGAGGTGGTTCCGCATGCCCAACAGGTGATTCCGGACTGTCCGCCACATGGTTCTGGCACGTCTGAGAGGTGGTTCCGGCATGCCCGGCAGGTCATCCCAGAGAGTCCTCCAAGTGGTTCTGGCATAACCCGCAGGTGATTTTGGCGTGTCTGGCAGGTTGTTCCGTTGTGCTTGGCAGGTGGTTCAGGCTTGGCCGGCAGGTGGTTCCAGACTGTCCAGGACGTGTTTCCAGCTTCTCCGGCAGGTGGTTCTGGTCCGTCTGAGAGGTGGTTCCGCCATGGCTGGCAGGTGATTCCGGACCGTCCCCAGTGGTTCTGGCATAGCCAGCAGTTGATATTGGCCTGTCCGGCAGGTGGTTCCAGCGAGTCGAACAGTGGCTCCGGCGTGCTCGGCAGGTGGTTCCGGTCTGTCCGGTAGGTGATTCCGGCGTGTCCGGCACGTGCTTCCGGCACGTCTGAGAGGTGGTTCCGGCATGCGCGACAGGTGATTTCGGAGTGTCCGCCAGGTGGTTCTGGCGTACCCGGCAGGTGATTTTGGCGTGTCCGGCAGGTGTTTCTGGCGAGTCGAGCAGGTGGCTCCGGCATGCTCGGCAGGTGCTTCCGGCGTCTCCGGCACGTGGTTCTGGTGTGTCTGAGAGCTGGTTCCGGCATGTCCGGCAGATGATTCCGGAGTGTCCGCCAAGTGGTTCTGGCATACCCGGCTGGTGATTTGGGCATGTCAGGTAGGTGGTTCCGGCGAGTCGAGCAGTGGCTCCGGCGTGCTCGGCAGGTTGTTCAGACGGGTCTGGCAGGTGTTTTCCGTCTGTTCGGGGTGTGGTTCCAGCATCTCATGCACATGGTTCTGGCACGTCTGATGTCGATTCCGGCCGGCCCGACAGTGTTTCCACAGTGTCCGCCAAGTGGTTCTGGCGTAGTTGGCAGTGATTTCGGCATGACCGGCCAGTGGTTCCAGCAGACCCGGCAGGTGATTCCGAAGTGTTCCCGACTGGTTGTGGCGTAGCCGGCAGGTGATTTTGCGTGTCCGGCAGGTGGTTCTGGCGAGTCGGACCAGTGGTTCCGACGTACTCGGCCAGTCTTCCGGGTCATTGGCACCGTGGTTCTGGCATCTGTAGAGGTGGTTCCGGCATGCCCGGCCAGGTGATTCCGAAGTTGTCGCCAAGTGTTTCCGACGTAGCCGGCAGGTGATTTTGCATGTCCAGCGGTCGTTCCGACGGAGTCGAGCCGATGGATCCGGCGTGTCCGGCCAGTGGTTCCGGTCTCTCCGGCAGGTGGTCTCTGGTGTCCGGCACGAGGTTCAGTCTGCGAGGCTGTCCCGACATGCCCCTCACGTGATTCCGACTTGTCCCCGAAGTGGTGCTGGTGTCGCGGCAGGTGATTTGGCGTGTCCGACAGATGGTTCAGGCGGTTCGAGCAGGATGGTTGCGACGTGCTCGGCCAGTGCTTCCGACGTTCTCCGGCACGTGTTTCTGGCACATCTCGACTGGTGGTTCCGGCATGCCCAAAGTCGATTCCGGTCTGTCCGGTAGGTGGTTCCGGCGTGCACGGCACGTGGTTCTGGTACGTCTCAGAGGTGATTTCGTATGCCCAACATGATTCCGGACTGTCCGCCACGTGCTTCTGGCACGTCTGAGAGGTGATTCCAGACATGCCCGGCAGGTCATTCGGAGAGTCGTCCAAGTGGTTCTGGCGTAGCCCGCAGGTGATTTTGGCGTGTCCGGCAGTGGTTCCGCCGTGCTCGGCAGGTGGTTCAGGCATGGCCGTCACGTGGTTCCAGTCTGTCCAGGACGTGTTCCAGCTTCTCCGGCAGGTGGTTCTGGTCCGTCTGGAGGTGGTTCCGCCATGGCTGGCAGGTGATCCCGGACTGTCCCCCAGGTGGTTCTGGCATCAGCCAGCAGTTGATATTGGCCTGTCCGGCAGGTGGTTCCAGCGAGTCGACACAGTGGCTCCGACGTTCTTGGCAGGTGGTTCCGGTCTGTCCGGTCAGGTGTTTCCGACGTGTCTGGCACGTGCTCCGACACGTCTGGAGGTGGTTCCGGCATGCGCGGCAGGTGATTCCGTAGTGTCCGCAGGTGGTTCTGGCGTACCCGGCAGGTGATTTTGGCGTGTCCGGCAGGTGTTTCTGGCGGAGTCGAGCCAGTGGCTCCGGCATGCTCGGCAGGTGCTTCCGACGTCTCCGGCACTTGGTTCTGGTGTGTCTGAGGGCTGGTTCCGGCATGTCCGGCAGATGATTCCGGAGTGTCCGCCAGTGGTTCTGGCATACCCAGCAGTGATTTTGGCGTGTCAGGAGGTGGTACCGGTGAGTCGGCAGGTGGTTCCGACGTGCTCAGCAGGTGGTTCAGACGGTTCTGGCAGGTGGTATCCGTATCTGTCGGGGTCTGGTTCCAGCATCTCATGAACACGTTCTCGGCACGTCTGAGATGTGATTCCAGCCGACCCGACAGTGTTTCCGCATGTCCGCCAGCGGTTCTGGCGTAGTTGGCAGGTGATTTTGGCATGACTGGCAGGTGGTTCCAGCAGAGCCTGGCAGGTGATTCCAAAGTGTTCACCAACTGGTTCTGACGTAGCCGACAGGTGATTTTTGCGTGATCGGCAGGTGGTTCTGGCGAGTCGAGCAGTGGTTCCGACGTGCTCGGCTCGTGCTTCCGAGGGTCATTGGCACGGGTTCTGGCATGTCTGAGAGGTGGTTCCTGCATGCCCGGCAAGTGATTCCGGAGTGTTCGCCAAGTGGTTCTGGCATAGTCGGCAGGTGATTTTGGCATGTCCGGCCAGTGGTTCAGGCGAGTTCGAGCAGATGGTTCCAACGTGCTTGGCAGGTGCTTCCGACGTCTCCGGCACGTGTTTCTGGCACATCTGACAGTGGTTCCGACATGCCCGGAAGGTGATTCCGGTCTGTCCGGTCGAGTGGTTCCAGCCTCACGGCATGTGGTTCTGGTCACGTCTCAGAGGTGGTTCCGCATGCCCAACCAGTGATTCCGGACTGTCCGCCACATGGTTCTGGCACGTCTGGAGGTGGTTCCGGCATGCCCGGCAGGTCATCCCAGAGTCCTCCAAATGGTTCTGGCATAACCCGCAGGTGATTTTGGCGTGTCTGGCAGGTCTGTCCGTTGTGCTTGGCAGGTGGTTCAGGCTTGGCCGGCAGGTGGTTCCAGGACTGTCCAGGACGTGTTTCCAGCTTCTCCGGCAGGTGGTTCTGGTTCCGTCTGGAGGATGATTCCGCCATGGCTGGCAGGTGATTCCGGACCGTCCCCAGGTGGTTCTGGCATCAGCCAGCAGTTGATCTGGCCTGTCCGGCAGATGGTTCCAGCGAGTCGACCAGTGGCTCCGGCGTGCTCGGCAGTGGTTCCGGTCTCTCCGGTCAGTGATTCCGACGTGTCCGGCACGTGCTTCCGGCACGTCTGGAGGTGGTTCCGGCATGCGCGACCAGTGATTTCGAGTGTCCGCCAGTGGTTCTGGCGTACCCGGCAGGTGATTTTGGCGTGTCCGGCCATGTTTTCTGGCGAGTCGAGCAGGTGGCTCCGGCATGCTCGGCAGCTGCTTCCGACGTCTCCGGCACGTGGTTCTGGTGTGTCTCGGAGCTGGTTCCGGCATGTCCGGCAGATGATTCCGGAGTGTCCGCCAGTGGTTCTGGCATACCCGGCTGCGTGATTTGGGCATGTCAGGTCAGGTGGTTCCGACGAGTCGAGCAGGTGGCTCCGACGTGCTCGGCAGGTCTTCAGACGGGTCTGGCAGGTGTTTCCGTCTGTTCGGGGTATGGTTCCAGCATCTCATGCACATGGTTCTGACACGTCTGAGATGTGATTCCGAGCCGACCCGACAGTGTTTCCACAGTGTCCGCCAAGTGGTTCTGGCGTAGTTGGCAGTGATTTTGGCATGACCGGCAGTGGTTCCAGCAAGCCCGGCAGGTGATTCCGAAGTGTCCCCAACTGGTTATGGCGTCAGCCGGCAGTGATTTTTGCGTGTCCGGCAGGTGGTTCTGGCGAGTCGAGCCAGTGGTTCCGACGTGCTCGGCCAGTGCTTCCGGGGTCATTGGCACGTGGTTCTGGCATCTGTCGGAGGTGGTTCCGACATGCCCGGCCAGGTGATTCCGGAGTGTTCGCCAGTGTTTCCGACGTAGCCGGCAGGTGATTTTGCATGTCCAGCGATCGTTCCGACGGGTCGAGCCGATGGTTCCGGCGTGTCCGGCAGGTGGTTCCGGTCTCTCCGGCAGTGGTTCTGTGGTGTCCGGCACGAGGTTCAGTCTCGAGGCTGTGCCGACATGCCCCTCACGTGATTCCGACTTGTCCCGAAGTGGTGCTGATGTGCGCGGCCAGTGATTTTGGCGTGTCCGGCAGATGGTTCAGGCGGATTCAGCAGTGGTTGCGACGTGCTCGGCCAGGTGTTCCGACGTCTCCGGCACGTGTTTCTGGCACATGTCGCTGGTGGTTCCGGCATGCCCAAAAGTCGATTCCGGTCTGTCCGGTCGGTGGTTCCGACGTGCACGGCACGTGGTTCTGGTACGTCTCAGAGGTGATTCCGTATGCCCGACCAGTGATTCCGGACTGTCCGCCACGTGCTTCTGGCACGTCTGGAGATGGTTCCAACATGCCCGGCAGGTCATTCGGAAGAGTCGTCCAGATGGTTCTGGCGTCAGCCCGCAGGTGATTTGGCGTGTCCGGCAGTGGTTCCGCCGTGCTCGGCAGGTGGTTCAGGCATGGCCGTCACGTGGTTCCAGTCTGTCCAGGACGTGTTTCCAGCTTCTCCGGCAGGTGGTTCTGGTTCCGTCTGAGAGGTGGTTCCGCCATGGCTGGCAGGTGATCCCGGACTGTCCCCAGTGGTTCTGGCATAGCCAGCAGTTGATATTGGCCTGTCCGGCAGATGGTTCCAGCGAGTCGAACAGATGGCTCCGACGTTCTTGGCAGGTGGTTCCGGTCTGTCCGGTCAGGTGTTTCCGACGTGTCTGGCACGTGCTTCCGCACGTGTCGGAGGTGGTTCCGGCATGCGCGGCCAGTGATTCCGTAGTGTCCGCCAGGTGGTTCTGGCATACCCGGCCAGTGATTTTGGCGTGTCCGACAGTGTTTCTGGCGGATCGAGCAGTGGCTCCGGCATGCTCGGCCAGCTGCTTCCGACGTCTCCGGCACTTGGTTCTGGTGTGTCTGAGAGCTGGTTCCGACATGTCCGGCAGATGATTCCGGAGTGTCCGCCAGATGGTTCTGGCATACCCAGCAGTGATTTTGGCGTGTCAGGAGGTGGTTCCGATGAGTCGAGCAGGTGGTTCCGACGTGCTCAGCCAGTGGTTCAGGCGGTTCTGGCAGGTGGTATCCGTCTGTTCGAGGTATGGTTCCAGCATCTCATGAACACGTTCTGGCACGTCTGGATATGGTTCCAGCCGACCCGACAGTGTTTCCGCAGTGTCCGCCAGCGGTTCTGGCGTAGTTGGCAGGTGATTTTGGCATGACTGGCAGTGGTTCCAGCAGACCTGGCAGGTGATTCCAAAGTGTTCACCAACTGGTATCTGACGTAGCCGACAGTGATTTTGCGTGATCGGCAGATGGTTCTGGCGGATCGAGCAGTGGTTCCGACGTGCTCGGCTGATGCTTCCGGGGTCATTGGCACGGGTTCTGGCATGTCTGAGGTGGTTCCTGCATGCCCGGCAGATGATTCCGGAGTCTTCGCCAGTGGTTCTGGCATAGTCGGCAGTGATTTTGGCATGTCCGACAGATGGTTCAGGCGAGTTCGGCAGTGGTTCCAACGTGCTTGGCAGCTGCTTCCGACGTCTCCGGCACGTGTTTCTGGCACATCTGACAGTGGTTCCGGCATGCCCGAAGGTGATTCCGATTCTGTCCGGTCAGTGGTTCCAGCCTGCACGGCATGTGGTTCTGGTCCGTCTCAGAGGTGGTTCCGCATGCCCAACCCAGTGATTCCGGACTGTCCGCCACATGGTTCTGACACGTCTGAGAGGTGGTTCCGACATGCCCGGCAGGTCATCCCAGGAGTCCTCCAGATGGTTCTGGCATAACCCGCAGTGATTTTGGCGTGTCTGGCAGTTCTTCCGTTGTGCTTGGCAGGTGGTTCAGCTTGGCCGGCAGATGGTTCCAGACTGTCCAGGACGTGTTCCAGCTTCTCCGGCAGGTGGTTCTGGTACCGTCTGAGAGGTGGTTCCGCCATGGCTGGCAGTGATTCCGACCGTCCCCAGTGGTTCTGGCATCGCCAGCAGTTGATATTGGCCTGTCCGGCCAGTGGTTCCAGCGAGTCGACCAGTGGCTCCGGCGTGCTCGGCAGGTGGTTCCGGTCTGTCCGTAGGTGATTCCGACGTGTCCGGCACGTGCTTCCGGCACGTGTCGGAGGTGGTTCCGGCATGCGCGACCAGTGGTTTCGGAGTGTCCGCCAGTGGTTCTGGCGTACCCGGCAGGTGATTTTGGCGTGTCCGGCCAGTGTTTCTGGCGGAGTCGAGCAGTGGCTCCGGCATGCTCGGCACGTGCTTCCGACGTCTCCGGCACGTGGTTCTGGTGTGTCTGAGAGCTGGTTCCGACATGTCCGGCAGATGATTCCGAAGTGTCCGCCAAGTGGTTCTGGCATACCCGGCTGGTGATTTGGGCATGTCAGGTCAGATGGTTCCGGCGAGTCGAGCAGTGGCTCCGACGTGCTCGGCCAGTTGTTCAGACGGGTCTGGCAGGTGTTTCCGTATCTGTCGGGGTATGGTTCCAGCATCTCATGCACATGGTTCTGGCACGTCTGGATATGGTTCCGGCCGACCCGACCAGTGTTTCCACATGTCCGCCAGTGGTTCTGGCGTAGTTGGCAGGTGATTTTGGCATGACCGACAGTGGTTCCAGCAAGCCCGGCCGGTGATTCCGAAGTGTTCCCAACTGGTTATGGCGTAGCCGGCCAGTGATTTTGCGTGTCCGGCAGATGGTTCTGGCGAGTCGGAGCAGTGGTTCCGACGTACTCGGCCAGGTGCTTCCGAGGTCATTGGCACGTGGTTCTGGCATATCTGAAGAGTGGTTCCGGCATGCCCGGCCAGGTGATTCCGAAGTGTTCGCCAAGTGTTTCCGACGTAGCCGGCAGTGATTTTGCATGTCCAGCGATCGTTCCGACGGGTCGAGCCGATGATTCCGGCGTGTCCGGCAGTGGTTCCGGTCTCTCCGGCCAGTGGTTCTGTGGTGTCCGGCACGAGGTTCAGTCTGAGAGGCTGTCCCGACATGCCCCTCACGTGATTCCGACTTTGTCCCCGAAGATGGTGCTGGTGTCGCGGGCAGGTGAATTTGGCGTGTCCGGCCAGTGGTTCAGGCGAGTTGGGCAGATGGTTCCGACGTGCTCGGCCCTGCTTCCGACGTCTCCGGCACGTGTTTCTGGCACATCTGACTGGTGGTTCCGGCATGCCCAAGGTTGATTCCGGTCTGTCCGGTCCATGGTTCCGACGTGCAC
>NW_027228201.1:0-33159 GCF_037783145.1 Equus przewalskii
GCCGGGCATGTTGGCACCACCTCTCAGACGTGCCAGAAGCACGTGGCGGACAGTCCGGAATCACCTGTTGGGCATACGCAACCACCTCTGACACGTACCAGAACCACGTGCCGGGCACGCCGGAACCAGCTACCGGACAGACCGGAATCAACTTTGGGGCATGCCGGAACCACCAGTCAGATGTGCCAGAAACACGTGCCGGAGACGCCGGAAGCACCTGCCGAGCACATCGCAACCACCTGCTCAACTCGCCTGAACCACCTGCCGGACACGCCAAAATCACCTGCCCGCTACACCAGCACCACTTCGGGGACAAGCCGGAATCACGTGAGGGGCATGCCGGCACAGCCTCTCAGACTGAACCTCGTGCCGGACACCACAGAACCACCTGCCGGACAGACCGGAACCACCTGCCGGACACGCCGGAACCACCGGCTCGACCCGCCGGAACGACCGCTGGACATGCAAAATCACCAGCAGGCTATTCCGGAAACACTTGGCGAACACTCCGGAATCACCTGCCGGGCATGCCAGAACCACCTCTCAGATATGCCAGAACCACGTGCCAATGACCCCGGAAGCACCTGCCGAGCACGCCGGAACCACCTGCTCGACTCGCCAGAACCACCTGCCGGACACGCAAAAATCACCTGCCGGCTACGCCACAACCAGTTGGGGAACACTTCGGAATCACCTGCCGGGCTTGCTGGAACCACCTGCCGGTCATGCCAAAATCACCTGCCAACTACGCCAGTACCACTTGGCGGACACTGTGGAAACACCTGTCGGGCCGGCCGGAACCACATCTCAGACGTGCCCGAACCATGTGCGTGAGATGCTGGAACCACACCCCGAACAGACAGAAAACACCTGCCAGACCCGTCTGAACAACCTGCCGAGCACGCCGGAGCCACCTGCTCGACTCGCCGGAACCAGCTACCTGACATGCCCAAATCACCAGCCGGGTATGCCAGAACCACTTGGCGGACACTCCGGAATCATCTGCCGGACATGCCGGAACCAGCTCTCAGACACACCAGAACCACGTGCCGGAGACGCCGGAAGAACCTGCCGAGCATGCCGGAGCCACCTGCTCGACTCGCCAGAAACACCTGCCGGACACGCCAAAATCACCTGCCGGGTACGCCAGAACCACCTGGCGGACACTCCGAAATCACCTGTCGCGCAAGCCGGAACCACCTCTCAGACGTGCCGGAAGCACGTGCCGGACACGCCGGAATCACCTACCGGACAGACCGGAACCACCTGCCGAGCACGCCGGAGCCACCTGTTCGACTCGCTGGAACCACCTGCCGGACAGGCCAATATCAACTGCTGGCTATGCCAGAACCACCTGGGGGACAGTCCGGGATCACCTGCCAGCCATGGCGGAACCACCTCTCAGACGTACCAGAACCACCTGCCGGAGAAGCTGGAAACACGTCCTGGACAGACTGGAACCACGTGACGGCCATGCCTGAACCACCTGCCGAGCACGGCAGAACCACCCGCCGGACACGCCAAAATCACCTGCGGGCTACGCCAGAACCACTTGGACGACTCTCCGAAATGACCTGCCGGGCATGTTGGAACCACCTCTCAGACGTGCCAGAAGCATGTGGCGGACAGTCCGGAATCACCTGTTGGGCATACGCAACCACCTCTGACACGTACCAGAACCACGTGCCGTGCACGCCGGAACCACCTACCGGACAGACCGGAATCAACTTTTGGGCATGCCGGAACCACCAGTCAGATGTGCCAGAAACACGTGCCAGAGACGCCGGAAGCACCTGCCGAGCACGTCGCAACCACCTGCTCAACTCGCCTGAACCACCTGCCGGACACGCCAAAATCACCTGCCCGCTACACCAGCACCACTTCGGGGACAAGCCGGAATCACGTGAGGGGCATGCCGGCACAGCCTCTCAGACTGAACCTCGTGCCGGACACCACAGAACCACCTGCCGGACAGACCGGAACCACCTGCCGGACACGCCGGAACCACCGGCTCGACCCGCCGGAACGACCGCTGGACATGCAAAATCACCTGCCGGCTACGCCGGAAACACTTGGCGAACACTCCGGAATCACCTGCCGGGCATGCCGGAACCACCTCTCAGATATGCCAGAACCACGTGCCAATGACCCCGGAAGCACCTGCCGAGCACGCCGGAACCACCTGCTCGACTCGCCAGAACCACCTGCCGGACACGCAAAAATCACCTGCCGGCTACGCCACAACCAGTTGGGGAACACTTCGGAATCACCTGCCGGGCTTGCTGGAACCACCTGCCGGTCATGCCAAAATCACCTGCCAACTACGCCAGTACCACTTGGCGGACACTGTGGAAACACCTGTCAGGCCAGCCGGAACCACATCTCAGACGTGCCAGAACCATGTGCATGAGATGCTGGAACCACACCACGAACAGACGGAAAACACCTGCCAGACCCGTCTGAACAACGTGCCGAACACGCCGGAACCACCTGCTCGACTCGCCGGAACCAGCTACCTGACATGCCCAAATCACCAGCCGGGTATGCCAGAACCACTTGGCGGACACTCCGGAATCATCTGCCGGACATGCCGGAACCAGCTCTCAGACACACCAGAACCACGTGCCGGAGACGCCGGAAGAACCTGCCGAGCATGCCGGAGCCACCTGCTCGACTCGCCAGAAACACCTGCCGGACACGCCAAAATCACCTGCCGGGTACGCCAGAACCACCTGGCGGACACTCCGAAATCACCTGTCGCGCAAGCCGGAACCACCTCTCAGACGTGCCGGAAGCACGTGCCGGACACGCCGGAATCACCTACCGGACAGACCGGAACCACCTGCCGAGCACGCCGGAGCCACCTGTTCGACTCGCTGGAACCACCTGCCGGACAGGCCAATATCAACTGCTGGCTATGCCAGAACCACCTGGGGGACAGTCCGGGATCACCTGCCAGCCATGGCGGAACCACCTCTCAGACGTACCAGAACCACCTGCCGGAGAAGCTGGAAACACGTCCTGGACAGACTGGAACCACGTGACGGCCATGCCTGAACCACCTGCCGAGCACGGCAGAACCACCCGCCGGACACGCCAAAATCACCTGCGGGCTACGCCAGAACCACTTGGACGACTCTCCGAAATGACCTGCCGGGCATGTTGGAACCACCTCTCAGACGTGCCAGAAGCATGTGGCGGACAGTCCGGAATCACCTGTTGGGCATACGCAACCACCTCTGACACGTACCAGAACCACGTGCCGTGCACGCCGGAACCACCTACCGGACAGACCGGAATCAACTTTTGGGCATGCCGGAACCACCAGTCAGATGTGCCAGAAACACGTGCCAGAGACGCCGGAAGCACCTGCCGAGCACGTCGCAACCACCTGCTCAACTCGCCTGAACCACCTGCCGGACATGCCAAAATCACCTGCCCGCTACACCAGCACCACTTCGGGGACAAGCCGGAATCACGTGAGGGGCATGCCGGCACAGCCTCTCAGACTGAACCTCGTGCCGGACACCACAGAACCACCTGCCGGACAGACCGGAACCACCTGCCGGACACGCCGGAACCACCGGCTCGACCCGCCGGAACGACCGCTGGACATGCAAAATCACCTGCCGACTACGCCGGAAACACTTGGCGAACACTCCGGAATCACCTGCCGGGCATGCCGGAACCACCTCTCAGATATGCCAGAACCACGTGCCAATGACCCCGGAAGCACCTGCCGAGCACGCCGGAACCACCTGCTCGACTCGCCAGAACCACCTGCCGGACACGCAAAAATCACCTGCCGGCTACGCCACAACCAGTTGGGG
The DNA here is from genome assembly GCF_037783145.1 of Equus przewalskii. Taxonomy (NCBI): domain Eukaryota; kingdom Metazoa; phylum Chordata; class Mammalia; order Perissodactyla; family Equidae; genus Equus; species Equus przewalskii. The sequence goes on from NW_027228201.1 coordinate 3,831, forward strand.
AACACTTCGGAATCACCTGCCGGGCTTGCTGGAACCACCTGCCGGTCATGCCAAAATCACCTGCCAACTACGCCAGTACCACTTGGCGGACACTGTGGAAACACCTGTCAGGCCAGCCGGAACCACATCTCAGACGTGCCAGAACCATGTGCATGAGATGCTGGAACCACACCACGAACAGACGGAAAACACCTGCCAGACCCGTCTGAACAACGTGCCGAACACGCCGGAACCACCTGCTCGACTCACCGGTACCACCTCCCTGACACGCCAAAATCACCTGCTGGGTATGCCAGAACCACTTGGCGGACACTCCGGAATCATCTGCCGGACATGCCGGAAACAGCTCTCAGACACACCAGAACCAAGTGCCGGAGACGCCGGAAGCACCTGCCGAGCATGCCGGAGCCACCTGCTCGACTCGCCAGAAACACCTGCCGGACACGCCAAAATCACCTGCCGGGTACGCCAGAACCACCTGGCGGACACTACGAAATCACCTGCCGCGCATGCCGGAACCACCTCTCAGACGTGCCGGAAGCACGTGCCAGACACGCCAGAAACACCTACCGGACAGACCGGAACCACCTGCCAAGAACGCCGGAGCCACCTGTTCGACTCGCTGGAACCACCTGCCGGACAGGCCAATATCAACTGCTGGCTATGCCAGAACCACCTGGGGGACAGTCCGGGATCACCTGCCAGCCATGGCGGAACCACCTCTCAGACGTACAAGTACCACCTGCCGGAGAAGCTGGAAACACGTCCTGGACAGACTGGAACCACGTGACGGCCATGCCTGAACCACCTGCCGAGCACGGCGGAACCAAATGCCGGACAGGCCAAAATCACCTGCGGGCTACGCCAGAACCACTTGGACGACTCTCCGAAATGACCTGCCGGGCATGTTGGCACCACCTCTCAGACGTGCCAGAAGCACGTGGGGGACAGTCCGGAATCACCTGTTGGGCATACGCAACCACCTCTGACACGTACCAGAACCACGTGCCGGGCACGCCGGAACCAGCTACCGGACAGACCGGAATCAACTTTGGGGCATGCCGGAACCACCAGTCAGATGTGCCAGAAACACGTGCCGGAGACGCCGGAAGCACCTGCCGAGCACGTCGCAACCACCTGCTCAACTCGCCTGAACCACCTGCCGGACACGCCAAAATCACCTGCCCGCTACACCAGCACCACTTCGGGGACAAGCCGGAATCACGTGAGGGGCATGCCGGCACAGCCTCTCAGACTGAACCTCGTGCCGGACACCACAGAACCACCTGCCGGACAGACCGCAACCACCTGCCGGACACGCCGGAACCACCGGCTCGACCCGCCGGAACGACCGCTGGACATGCAAAATCACCAGCAGGCTATTCCGGAAACACTTGGCGAACACTCCGGAATCACCTGCCGGGCATGCCAGAACCACCTCTCAGATATGCCAGAACCACGTGCCAATGACCCCGGAAGCACCTGCCGAGCACGCCGGAACCACCTGCTCGACTCGCCAGAACCACCTGCCGGACACGCAAAAATCACCTGCCGGCTACGCCACAACCAGTTGGGGAACACTTCGGAATCACCTGCCGGGCTTGCTGGAACCACCTGCCGGTCATGCCAAAATCACCTGCCAACTACGCCAGTACCACTTGGCGGACACTGTGGAAACACCTGTCGGGCCGGCCGGAACCACATCTCAGACGTGCCCGAACCATGTGCGTGAGATGCTGGAACCACACCCCGAACAGACAGAAAACACCTGCCAGACCCGTCTGAACAACCTGCCGAGCACGCCGGAGCCACCTGCTCGACTCGCCGGAACCAGCTACCTGACATGCCCAAATCACCAGCCGGGTATGCCAGAACCACTTGGCGGACACTCCGGAATCATCTGCCGGACATGCCGGAACCAGCTCTCAGACACACCAGAACCACGTGCCGGAGACGCCGGAAGCACCTGCCGAGCATGCCGGAGCCACCTGCTCGACTCGCCAGAAACACCTGCCGGACACGCCAAAATCACCTGCCGGGTACGCCAGAACCACCTGGCGGACACTCCGAAATCACCTGTCGCGCAAGCCGGAACCACCTCTCAGACGTGCCGGAAGCACGTGCCGGACACGCCGGAATCACCTACCGGACAGACCGGAACCACCTGCCGAGCACGCCGGAGCCACCTGTTCGACTCGCTGGAACCACCTGCCGGACAGGCCAATATCAACTGCTGGCTATGCCAGAAAAACCTGGGGGACAGTCCGGGATCACCTGCCAGCCATGGCGGAACCACCTCTCAGACGTACCAGAACCACCTGCCGGAGAAGCTGGAAACACGTCCTGGACAGACTGGAACCACGTGACGGCCATGCCTGAACCACCTGCCGAGCACGGCAGAACCACCCGCCGGACACGCCAAAATCACCTGCGGGCTACGCCAGAACCACTTGGACGACTCTCCGAAATGACCTGCCGGGCATGTTGGAACCACCTCTCAGACGTGCCAGAAGCATGTGGCGGACAGTCCGGAATCACCTGTTGGGCATACGCAACCACCTCTGACACGTACCAGAACCACGTGCCGTGCACGCCGGAACCACCTACCGGACAGACCGGAATCAACTTTTGGGCATGCCGGAACCACCAGTCAGATGTGCCAGAAACACGTGCCAGAGACGCCGGAAGCACCTGCCGAGCACGTCGCAACCACCTGCTCAACTCGCCTGAACCACCTGCCGGACACGCCAAAATCACCTGCCCGCTACACCAGCACCACTTCGGGGACAAGCCGGAATCACGTGAGGGGCATGCCGGCACAGCCTCTCAGACTGAACCTCGTGCCGGACACCACAGAACCACCTGCCGGACAGACCGGAACCACCTGCCGGACACGCCGGAACCACCGGCTCGACCCGCCGGAACGACCGCTGGACATGCAAAATCACCTGCCGGCTACGCCGGAAACACTTGGCGAACACTCCGGAATCACCTGCCGGGCATGCCGGAACCACCTCTCAGATATGCCAGAACCACGTGCCAATGACCCCGGAAGCACCTGCCGAGCACGCCGGAACCACCTGCTCGACTCGCCAGAACCACCTGCCGGACACGCAAAAATCACCTGCCGGCTACGCCACAACCAGTTGGGGAACACTTCGGAATCACCTGCCGGGCTTGCTGGAACCACCTGCCGGTCACGCCAAAATCACCTGCCAACTACGCCAGTACCACTTGGCGGACACTGTGGAAACACCTGTCAGGCCAGCCGGAACCACATCTCAGACGTGCCAGAACCATGTGCATGAGATGCTGGAACCACACCACGAACAGACGGAAAACACCTGCCAGACCCGTCTGAACAACGTGCCGAACACGCCGGAACCACCTGCTCGACTCACCGGTACCAGCTCCCTGACACGCCAAAATCACCTGCTGGGTATGCCAGAACCACTTGGCGGACACTCCGGAATCATCTGCCGGACATGCCGGAAACAGCTCTCAGACACACCAGAACCAAGTGCCGGAGACGCCGGAAGCACCTGCCGAGCATGCCGGAGCCACCTGCTCGACTCGCCAGAAACACCTGCCGGACACGCCAAAATCACCTGCCGGGTACGCCAGAACCACCTGGCGGACACTACGGAATCACCTGCCGCGCATGCTGGAACCACCTCTCAGACGTGCCGGAAGCACGTGCCAGACACGCCAGAAACACCTACCGGACAGACCGGAACCACCTGCCAAGAACGCCAGAGCCACCTATTCGACTCGCTGGAACCAGCTGCCGGACAGGCCAATATCAACTGCTGGCTATGCCAGAACCACCTGGGGTCCGTCCGGGATCACCTGCCAGCCATGGCGGAACCACCTCTCAGACGTACCACAACCACCTGCCGGAGAAGCTGGAAACACGTCCTGGACAGACTGGAAACACGTGACGGCCATGCCTGAACCACCACCCGAGCACGGCGGAACCACCTGCCGGACACGCCAAAATCACCTGCGTGTTATGCCAGAACCACTTGGAGGACTCTCTGGGTTGACCTGCCGGGCATGCCGGAACCACCTCTCAGACGTGCCAGAACCATGTGGCGGACAGTCCGGTATCACCTGTTGGGCATGCGCAACCACCTCTGAGACGTACCAGAACCACGTGCCGTGCCGGCTGCAACCACCTACCGGACAGACTGGAATCACCTTTCGGGCATGCAGGAACCACCTGTCAGATGTGCCAGAAACACGTGCCGGAGACGCCGGAAGCACCTGCCGAGCACGTCGCAACCACCTGCTCAACTCGCCTGAACCACCTGCCGGACACACCAAAATCACCTGCCCGCTACACCAGCACCACTTTGGGGACAAGCCGGAATCACGTGATGGGCATGCTGGAACAGCCTCTCAGACTGAACCTCGTGCCGGACACCACAGAACCACCTGCCGGACAGACCGCAACCACCTGCCGCACACGCCGGAACCACCGGCTTGACCCGCCGGAACGACCGCTGGACATGCAAAATCACCTGCCGGCTACGCCGGAAACACTTGGCGAACACTCCGGAATCACCTGCCGGGCATGCCGGAACCACCTCTCAGATATGCCAGAACCACGTGCCAATGACCACGGAATCACCAGACGAGGACGCCGGAACCACCTGCTCGACTCGCCAGAACCACCTGCCGGACACGCAAAAATCACCTGCCGGCTACGCCACAACCAGTTGGGGAACACTTCGGAATCACCTGCCGGGCTTGCTGGAACCACCTGCCGGTCATGCCAAAATCACCTGCCAACTACGCCAGTACCACTTGGCGGACACTGTGGAAACACCTGTCGGGCCGGCCGGAACCACATCTCAGACGTGCCAGAACCATGTGCATGAGATGCTGGTATCACACCCCGAACAGACGGAAAACACCTCCCAGACCCGTCTGAACAACCTGCCGAGCACGCCGGAGCCACCTGCTCGACTCGCCGGAACCAGCTACCTGACATGCCCAAATCACCAGCCGGGTATGCCAGAACCACTTGGCGGACACTCCGGAATCATCTGCCGGACATGCCGGAACCAGCTCTCAGATACACCAGAACCACGTGCCGGAGACGCCGGAAGCACCTGCCGAGCATGCCGGAGCCACCTGCTCGACTCGCCTGAAACACCTGCCGGACACGCCAAAATCACCTGCCGGGTACGCCAGAACCACCTGGCGGACACTCCGAACCCACCTGTCGCGCATGCCGGAACCACCTCTCAGGTGTGCCGGAAGCACGTGCCGGACACGACGGAATCACCTACCGGACAGACCGGAACCACCTGCCGAGCACGCCGGAGCCACCTGTTCGACTCGCTGGAACCACCTGCCGGACAGGCCAATATCAACTGCTGGCTATGCCAGAACCACCTGGGGGACGGTCCGGAATCACCTGCCAGCCATGGCGGAACCACCTCTCAGACGTACCAGAACCACCTGCCGGAGAAGCTGGAAACACGTCCTGGACAGTCTGGAACCACCTGCCGGCCAAGCCTGAACCACCTGCCAAGCACAACGGAACAACCTGCCAGACACGCCAAAATCACCTGCGTGTCATGCCAGAACCACTTGGAGGACTCTCTGGGATGACCTGCCGGGCATGCCGGAACCACCTCTCAGACGTGCCAGAACCATGTGGCGGACAGTCCGGAATCACCTGTTGGGCATGCGCAACCACCTCTGAGACGTACCAGAACCACATGCCGTGCAGGCTGGAACCACCTACCGGACAGACCGGAATCACCTTTCGGGCATGCCGGAACCACCTGTCAGATGTGCCAGAAACACGTGCCGGAGACGCCGGAAGCACCTGCCAAGCACGTTGGAACCACCTGCTCAACTCGCCTGAACCACCTGCCGGACAGGCCAAAATCACCTGCCGACTATGCCAGAACCACTTGGCGAACACTCCGGAATCACTTGCCGGGCATGCAGGAACCACCTCTCAGACATGCCAGAACCCCGTGCCAATGACCCCGGAAGCACCAGCCGAGCACGCCGGAACCACCTGCTCGACTCGCCAGAACCACCTGCCGATCACGCAAAAATCACCTGCCGGCTACGCCACAACCAGTTGGTGAACACTTTGGAATCACCTGCCAGGCTTGCTGGAACCACCTGCCAGTCATGCCAAAATCACCTGCCAACTACGCCAGAACCGCTTGGCGGACACTGCGGAAACACCTGTCGGGCCGGCTGGAACCACGTCTCAGACGTGCCAGAAACGTGTTCATGAGATGCTGGAACCACACGCCGAACAGACGGATACCACCTGCCAGAACCGCCTGAACCACCTGCTGAGCACGCCGGAACCACCTGCTCGACTCACCGGTACCACCTCCCTGACACGCCAAAATCACCTGCTGGGTATGCCAGAACCACTTGGCGGACACTCCGGAATCATCTGCCGGACATGCCGGAACCAGCTCTCAGACACACCAGAACCAAGTGCCGGAGACGCCGGAAGCACCTGCCGAGCATGCCGGAGCCACCTGCTCGACTCGCCAGAAATACCTGCTGGACACGCCAAAATCACCTGCCGGGTACGCAAGAACCACCTGGCGGACACTACGGAATCACGTGCCGCGCATGCCGGAACCGCCTCTCAGGCGTGCCGGAAGCACGTGCCGGACACGCCGGAAACACCTACCGGACAGACCGGAACCACCTGCCAAGAACGCCGGAGCCACCTGTTCGAATCGCTGGAACCACCTGCCGGACAGGCCAATATCAACTGCTGGCTATGCCAGAAAAACCTGGGGGACAGTCCGGGATCACCTGCCAGCCATGGCGGAACCACCTCTCAGACGTACCAGAACCCCCTGCCGGAGAAGCTGGAAACACGTCCTGGACAGACTGGAACCACGTGACGGCCATGCCTGAACCACCTGCCGAGCACGGCGGAACCACCTGCCGGACACGCCAAAATCACCTGCGGGCTACGCCAGAACCACTTGGACGACTCTCCGAAATGACCTGCCGGGCATGTTGGAACCACCTCTCAGACGTGCCAGAACCACGTGGCGGACAGTCCGGATTCACCTGTTGGGCATACGCAACCACCTCTGCCACGTACCAGAACCACGTGCCGTGCACGCCGGAACCACCTACCGGACAGACCGGAATCAACATTTGGGCATGCCGGAACCACCAGCCAGATGTGCCAGAAACACGTGCCGGAGACGCCGGAAGCACCGGCCGAGCACGTCGCAACCACCTGCTCAACTCGCCTGAACCACCTGCCGGACACGCCAAAATCACCTGCCCGCTACACCAGCACCACTTCGGGGACAAGCCGGAATCACGTGAGGGGCATGCCGGCACAGCCTCTCAGACTGAACCTCGTGCCGGACACCACAGAACCAACTGCCGGACAGACCGGAACCACCTGCGGGACACGCCGGAACCACCGGCTCGACTCGCCGGAACCACCTACCTGACATGCCCAAATCACCAGCCGGGTATGCCAGAACCACTTGGCGGACACTCCGGAATCATCTGCCGGACATGCCGGAACCAGCTCTCAGACACACCTGAACCACGTGCCGGAGACGCCGGAAGCACCTGCCGAGCATGCCGGAGTCACCTGTTCGACTCGCCAGAAACACCTGCCGGACACGCCAAAATCACCTGCCGGGTACGCGAGAACCACCTGGCGGACACTCCGAAACCACCTGTCATGCATGCCGGAACCACCTCTCAGACGTGCCGGAAGCACGTGCCGGACACGCCGGAATCAACTACCGGACAGACCGGAACCACCTGCCGAGCACACCGGAGCCACCTGTTCGACTCGCTGGAACCACCTGCCGGACAGGCCAATATCAACTGCTGGCTATGCCAGAACCACCTGGGGGACGGTCCGGAATCACCTGCCAGTCATGGTGGAACCACCGCTCAGACGTGCCAGAACCATGTGGCGGACAGTCCGGAATCACCTGTTGGGCATGCGCAACCACCTCTGAGACGTACCAGAACCACATGCCGTGCAGGCTGGAACCACCTACCGGACAGACCGGAATCACCTTTCGGGCATGCCGGAACCACCTGTCAGATGTGCCAGAAACACGTGCCGGAGACGCCGGAAGCACCTGCCAAGCACGTTGGAACCACCTGCTCAACTCGCCTGAACCACCTGCCGGACATGCCAAAATCACCTGCCGACTATGCCAGAACCACTTGGCGAACACTCCGGAATCACTTGCCGGGCATGCAGGAACCACCTCTCAGACATGCCAGAACCCCGTGCCAATGACCCCGGAAGCACCAGCCGAGCACGCCGGAACCACCTGCTCGACTCGCCAGAACCACCTGCCGATCACGCAAAAATCACCTGCCGGCTACGCCACAACCAGTTGGTGAACACTTTGGAATCACCTGCCAGGCTTGCTGGAACCACCTGCCAGTCATGCCAAAATCACCTGCCAACTACGCCAGAACCGCTTGGCGGACACTGCGGAAACACCTGTCGGGCCGGCTGGAACCACATCTCAGACGTGCCAGAAACGTGTTCATGAGATGCTGGAACCACACCCCGAACAGACGGATACCACCTGCCAGTACCGCCTGAACCACCTGCTGAGCACGCCGGGACCACCTGCTCGACTCACCGGTACCACCTCCCTGACATGCCAAAATCACCTGCTGGGTATGCCAGAACCACCTGGGGGACGGTCCGGAATCACCTGCCAGCCATGGCGGAACCACCTCTCAGACGTACCAGAACCACCTGCCGGAGAAGCTGGAAACACGTCCTGGACAGTCTGGAACCAGCTGCCGGCCAAGCCTGAACCACCTGCCAAGCACAACGGAACAACCTGCCAGACACGCCAAAATCACCTGCGTGTTATGCCAGAACCACTTGGAGGACTCTCTGGGATGACCTGCCGGGCATGCCGGAACCACCTCTCAGACGTGCCAGAACCATGTGGCGGACAGTCCGGAATCACCTGTTGGGCATGCGCAACCACCTCTGAGACGTACCTGAACCACATGCCGTGCAGGCTGGAACCACCTACCGGACAGACCGGAATCACCTTTCGGGCATGCCGGAACCACCTGTCAGATGTGCCAGAAACACGTGCCGGAGACGCCGGAAGCACCTGCCAAGCACGTTGGAACCACCTGCTCAACTCGCCTGAACCACCTGCCGGACATGCCAAAATCACCTGCCGACTATGCCAGAACCACTTGGCGAACACTCCGGAATCACTTGCCGGGCATGCAGGAACCACCTCTCAGACATGCCAGAACCCCGTGCCAATGACCCCGGAAGCACCAGCCGAGCACGCCGGAACCACCTGCTCGACTCGCCAGAACCACCTGCCGATCACGCAAAAATCACCTGCCGGCTACGCCACAACCAGTTGGTGAACACTTTGGAATCACCTGCCAGGCTTGCTGGAACCACCTGCCAGTCATGCCAAAATACCTGCCAGCTACGCCAGAACCGCTTGGCGGACACTGCGGAAACACCTGTCGGGCCGGCTGGAAAAACATCTCAGACGTGCCAGAAACGCGTTCATGAGATGCTGGAACCACACCCCGAACAGACGGATACCACCTGCCAGAACCGCCTGAACCACCTGCTGAGCACGCCGGAACCACCTGCTCGACTCACCGGTACCACCTCCCTGACACGCCAAAATCACCTGCTGGGTATGCCAGAACCACTTGGCGGACACTCCGGAATCATCTGCCGGACATGCCGGAACCAGCTCTCAGACACACCATAACCAAGTGCCGGAGACGCCGGAAGAACCTGCCGAGCATGCCGGAGCCACCTGCTCGACTCGCCAGAAACACCTGCCGGACACGCCAAAATCACCTGCCGGGTTTGCCAGAACCACCTGGCGGACACTCCGAAATCACCTGTCGCGCATGCCGGAACCACCTCTCAGACGTGCCGGAAGCACGTGCCGGACACGCCGGAATCACCTACCGGACAGACCGGAACCACCTGCCGAGCACGCCGGAGCCACCTGTTCGACTCGCTGGAACCACCTGCCGGACAGGCCAATATCAACTGCTGGCTATGCCAGAACCACCTGGGGGACAGTCCGGGATCACCTGCCAGCCATGGCGGAACCACCTCTCAGACGTACAAGAACCACCTGCCGGAGAAGCTGGAAACACGTCCTGGACAGACTGGAGCCACGTGACGGCCATGCCTGAACCACCTGCCGAGCACGGCGGAACCACCTGCCGGACAGGCCAAAATCACCTGCGGGCTACGCCAGAACCACTTGGACGACTCTCCGAAATGACCTGCCGGGCATGTTGGCACCACCTCTCAGACGTGCCAGAAGCACGTGGCGGACAGTCCGGAATCACCTGTTGGGCATACGCAACCACCTCTGACACGTACCAGAACCACGTGCCGGGCACGCCGGAACCAGCTACCGGACAGACCGGAATCAACTTTTGGGCATGCCGGAACCACCAGTCAGATGTGCCAGAAACACGTGCCGGAGACGCCGGAAGCACCTGCCGAGCACATCGCAACCACCTGCTCAACTCGCCTGAACCACCTGCCGGACACGCCAAAATCACCTGCCCGCTACACCAGCACCACTTCGGGGACAAGCCGGAATCACGTGAGGGGCATGCCGGCACAGCCTCTCAGACTGAACCTCGTGCCGGACACCACAGAACCACCTGCCGGACAGACCGGAACCACCTGCCGGACACGCCGGAACCACCGGCTCGACCCGCCGGAACGACCGCTGGACATGCAAAATCACCAGCAGGCTATTCCGGAAACACTTGGCGAACACTCCGGAATCACCTGCCGGGCATGCCAGAACCACCTCTCAGATATGCCAGAACCACGTGCCAATGACCCCGGAAGCACCTGCCGAGCACGCCGGAACCACCTGCTCGACTCGCCAGAACCACCTGCCGGACACGCAAAAATCACCTGCCGGCTACGCCACAACCAGTTGGGGAACACTTCGGAATCACCTGCCGGGCTTGCTGGAACCACCTGCCGGTCATGCCAAAATCACCTGCCAACTACGCCAGTACCACTTGGCGGACACTGTGGAAACACCTGTCGGGCCGGCCGGAACCACATCTCAGACGTGCCCGAACCATGTGCGTGAGATGCTGGAACCACACCCCGAACAGACAGAAAACACCTGCCAGACCCGTCTGAACAACCTGCCGAGCACGCCGGAGCCACCTGCTCGACTCGCCGGAACCAGCTACCTGACATGCCCAAATCACCAGCCGGGTATGCCAGAACCACTTGGCGGACACTCCGGAATCATCTGCCGGACATGCCGGAACCAGCTCTCAGACACACCAGAACCACGTGCCGGAGACGCCGGAAGAACCTGCCGAGCATGCCGGAGCCACCTGCTCGACTCGCCAGAAACACCTGCCGGACACGCCAAAATCACCTGCCGGGTACGCCAGAACCACCTGGCGGACACTCCGAAATCACCTGTCGCGCAAGCCGGAACCACCTCTCAGACGTGCCGGAAGCACGTGCCGGACACGCCGGAATCACCTACCGGACAGACCGGAACCACCTGCCGAGCACGCCGGAGCCACCTGTTCGACTCGCTGGAACCACCTGCCGGACAGGCCAATATCAACTGCTGGCTATGCCAGAACCACCTGGGGGACAGTCCGGGATCACCTGCCAGCCATGGCGGAACCACCTCTCAGACGTACCAGAACCACCTGCCGGAGAAGCTGGAAACACGTCCTGGACAGACTGGAACCACGTGACGGCCATGCCTGAACCACCTGCCGAGCACGGCAGAACCACCCGCCGGACACGCCAAAATCACCTGCGGGCTACGCCAGAACCACTTGGACGACTCTCCGAAATGACCTGCCGGGCATGTTGGAACCACCTCTCAGACGTGCCAGAAGCATGTGGCGGACAGTCCGGAATCACCTGTTGGGCATACGCAACCACCTCTGACACGTACCAGAACCACGTGCCGTGCACGCCGGAACCACCTACCGGACAGACCGGAATCAACTTTTGGGCATGCCGGAACCACCAGTCAGATGTGCCAGAAACACGTGCCAGAGACGCCGGAAGCACCTGCCGAGCACGTCGCAACCACCTGCTCAACTCGCCTGAACCACCTGCCGGACACGCCAAAATCACCTGCCCGCTACACCAGCACCACTTCGGGGACAAGCCGGAATCACGTGAGGGGCATGCCGGCACAGCCTCTCAGACTGAACCTCGTGCCGGACACCACAGAACCACCTGCCGGACAGACCGGAACCACCTGCCGGACACGCCGGAACCACCGGCTCGACCCGCCGGAACGACCGCTGGACATGCAAAATCACCTGCCGGCTACGCCGGAAACACTTGGCGAACACTCCGGAATCACCTGCCGGGCATGCCGGAACCACCTCTCAGATATGCCAGAACCACGTGCCAATGACCCCGGAAGCACCTGCCGAGCACGCCGGAACCACCTGCTCGACTCGCCAGAACCACCTGCCGGACACGCAAAAATCACCTGCCGGCTATGCCACAACCAGTTGGGGAACACTTCGGAATCACCTGCCGGGCTTGCTGGAACCACCTGCCGGTCATGCCAAAATCACCTGCCAACTACGCCAGTACCACTTGGCGGACACTGTGGAAACACCTGTCGGGCCAGCCGGAACCACATCTCACACGTGCCAGAACCATGTGCATGAGATGCTGGAACCACACCCCGAACAGACGGAAAACACCTGCCAGACCCGTCTGAACAACCTGCCGAGCACGCCAGAGCCACCTTCTCGACTCACCAGAAACACCGGCCGGACACGCCAAAATCACCTGCCGGGTACGCCACAACCAGTTGGTGAACACTTTGGAATCACCTGCCAGGCTTGCTGGAACCACCTGCCAGTCATGCCAAAATACCTGCCAGCTACGCCAGAACCGCTTGGCGGACACTGCGGAAACACCTGTCGGGCCGGCTGGAAAAACATCTCAGACGTGCCAGAAACGCGTTCATGAGATGCTGGAACCACACCCCGAACAGACGGATACCACCTGCCAGAACCGCCTGAACCACCTGCTGAGCACGCCGGAACCACCTGCTCGACTCACCGGTACCACCTCCCTGACACGCCAAAATCACCTGCTGGGTATGCCAGAACCACTTGGCGGACACTCCGGAATCATCTGCCGGACATGCCGGAACCAGCTCTCAGACACACCATAACCAAGTGCCGGAGACGCCGGAAGAACCTGCCGAGCATGCCGGAGCCACCTGCTCGACTCGCCAGAAACACCTGCCGGACACGCCAAAATCACCTGCCGGGTTTGCCAGAACCACCTGGCGGACACTCCGAAATCACCTGTCGCGCATGCCGGAACCACCTCTCAGACGTGCCGGAAGCACGTGCCGGACACGCCGGAATCACCTACCGGACAGACCGGAACCACCTGCCGAGCACGCCGGAGCCACCTGTTCGACTCGCTGGAACCACCTGCCGGACAGGCCAATATCAACTGCTGGCTATGCCAGAACCACCTGGGGGACAGTCCGGGATCACCTGCCAGCCATGGCGGAACCACCTCTCAGACGTACAAGAACCACCTGCCGGAGAAGCTGGAAACACGTCCTGGACAGACTGGAGCCACGTGACGGCCATGCCTGAACCACCTGCCGAGCACGGCGGAACCACCTGCCGGACAGGCCAAAATCACCTGCGGGCTACGCCAGAACCACTTGGACGACTCTCCGAAATGACCTGCCGGGCATGTTGGCACCACCTCTCAGACGTGCCAGAAGCACGTGGCGGACAGTCCGGAATCACCTGTTGGGCATACGCAACCACCTCTGACACGTACCAGAACCACGTGCCGGGCACGCCGGAACCAGCTACCGGACAGACCGGAATCAACTTTTGGGCATGCCGGAACCACCAGTCAGATGTGCCAGAAACACGTGCCGGAGACGCCGGAAGCACCTGCCGAGCACATCGCAACCACCTGCTCAACTCGCCTGAACCACCTGCCGGACACGCCAAAATCACCTGCCCGCTACACCAGCACCACTTCGGGGACAAGCCGGAATCACGTGAGGGGCATGCCGGCACAGCCTCTCAGACTGAACCTCGTGCCGGACACCACAGAACCACCTGCCGGACAGACCGGAACCACCTGCCGGACACGCCGGAACCACCGGCTCGACCCGCCGGAACGACCGCTGGACATGCAAAATCACCAGCAGGCTATTCCGGAAACACTTGGCGAACACTCCGGAATCACCTGCCGGGCATGCCAGAACCACCTCTCAGATATGCCAGAACCACGTGCCAATGACCCCGGAAGCACCTGCCGAGCACGCCGGAACCACCTGCTCGACTCGCCAGAACCACCTGCCGGACACGCAAAAATCACCTGCCGGCTACGCCACAACCAGTTGGGGAACACTTCGGAATCACCTGCCGGGCTTGCTGGAACCACCTGCCGGTCATGCCAAAATCACCTGCCAACTACGCCAGTACCACTTGGCGGACACTGTGGAAACACCTGTCGGGCCGGCCGGAACCACATCTCAGACGTGCCCGAACCATGTGCGTGAGATGCTGGAACCACACCCCGAACAGACAGAAAACACCTGCCAGACCCGTCTGAACAACCTGCCGAGCACGCCGGAGCCACCTGCTCGACTCGCCGGAACCAGCTACCTGACATGCCCAAATCACCAGCCGGGTATGCCAGAACCACTTGGCGGACACTCCGGAATCATCTGCCGGACATGCCGGAACCAGCTCTCAGACACACCAGAACCACGTGCCGGAGACGCCGGAAGAACCTGCCGAGCATGCCGGAGCCACCTGCTCGACTCGCCAGAAACACCTGCCGGACACGCCAAAATCACCTGCCGGGTACGCCAGAACCACCTGGCGGACACTCCGAAATCACCTGTCGCGCAAGCCGGAACCACCTCTCAGACGTGCCGGAAGCACGTGCCGGACACGCCGGAATCACCTACCGGACAGACCGGAACCACCTGCCGAGCACGCCGGAGCCACCTGTTCGACTCGCTGGAACCACCTGCCGGACAGGCCAATATCAACTGCTGGCTATGCCAGAACCACCTGGGGGACAGTCCGGGATCACCTGCCAGCCATGGCGGAACCACCTCTCAGACGTACCAGAACCACCTGCCGGAGAAGCTGGAAACACGTCCTGGACAGACTGGAACCACGTGACGGCCATGCCTGAACCACCTGCCGAGCACGGCAGAACCACCCGCCGGACACGCCAAAATCACCTGCGGGCTACGCCAGAACCACTTGGACGACTCTCCGAAATGACCTGCCGGGCATGTTGGAACCACCTCTCAGACGTGCCAGAAGCATGTGGCGGACAGTCCGGAATCACCTGTTGGGCATACGCAACCACCTCTGACACGTACCAGAACCACGTGCCGTGCACGCCGGAACCACCTACCGGACAGACCGGAATCAACTTTTGGGCATGCCGGAACCACCAGTCAGATGTGCCAGAAACACGTGCCAGAGACGCCGGAAGCACCTGCCGAGCACGTCGCAACCACCTGCTCAACTCGCCTGAACCACCTGCCGGACACGCCAAAATCACCTGCCCGCTACACCAGCACCACTTCGGGGACAAGCCGGAATCACGTGAGGGGCATGCCGGCACAGCCTCTCAGACTGAACCTCGTGCCGGACACCACAGAACCACCTGCCGGACAGACCGGAACCACCTGCCGGACACGCCGGAACCACCGGCTCGACCCGCCGGAACGACCGCTGGACATGCAAAATCACCTGCCGGCTACGCCGGAAACACTTGGCGAACACTCCGGAATCACCTGCCGGGCATGCCGGAACCACCTCTCAGATATGCCAGAACCACGTGCCAATGACCCCGGAAGCACCTGCCGAGCACGCCGGAACCACCTGCTCGACTCGCCAGAACCACCTGCCGGACACGCAAAAATCACCTGCCGGCTACGCCACAACCAGTTGGGGAACACTTCGGAATCACCTGCCGGGCTTGCTGGAACCACCTGCCGGTCATGCCAAAATCACCTGCCAACTACGCCAGTACCACTTGGCGGACACTGTGGAAACACCTGTCAGGCCAGCCGGAACCACATCTCAGACGTGCCAGAACCATGTGCATGAGATGCTGGAACCACACCACGAACAGACGGAAAACACCTGCCAGACCCGTCTGAACAACGTGCCGAACACGCCGGAACCACCTGCTCGACTCACCGGTACCACCTCCCTGACACGCCAAAATCACCTGCTGGGTATGCCAGAACCACTTGGCGGACACTCCGGAATCATCTGCCGGACATGCCGGAAACAGCTCTCAGACACACCAGAACCAAGTGCCGGAGACGCCGGAAGCACCTGCCGAGCATGCCGGAGCCACCTGCTCGACTCGCCAGAAACACCTGCCGGACACGCCAAAATCACCTGCCGGGTACGCCAGAACCACCTGGCGGACACTACGGAATCACCTGCCGCGCATGCCGGAACCACCTCTCAGACGTGCCGGAAGCACGTGCCAGACACGCCAGAAACACCTACCGGACAGACCGGAACCACCTGCCAAGAACGCCGGAGCCACCTGTTCGACTCGCTGGAACCACCTGCCGGACAGGCCAATATCAACTGCTGGCTATGCCAGAACCACCTGGGGGACAGTCCGGGATCACCTGCCAGCCATGGCGGAACCACCTCTCAGACGTACAAGAACCACCTGCCGGAGAAGCTGGAAACACGTCCTGGACAGACTGGAGCCACGTGACGGCCATGCCTGAACCACCTGCCGAGCACGGCGGAACCACCTGCCGGACAGGCCAAAATCACCTGCGGGCTACGCCAGAACCACTTGGACGACTCTCCGAAATGACCTGCCGGGCATGTTGGCACCACCTCTCAGACGTGCCAGAAGCACGTGGCGGACAGTCCGGAATCACCTGTTGGGCATACGCAACCACCTCTGACACGTACCAGAACCACGTGCCGGGCACGCCGGAACCAGCTACCGGACAGACCGGAATCAACTTTGGGGCATGCCGGAACCACCAGTCAGATGTGCCAGAAACACGTGCCGGAGACGCCGGAAGCACCTGCCGAGCACATCGCAACCACCTGCTCAACTCGCCTGAACCACCTGCCGGACACGCCAAAATCACCTGCCCGCTACACCAGCACCACTTCGGGGACAAGCCGGAATCACGTGAGGGGCATGCCGGCACAGCCTCTCAGACTGAACCTCGTGCCGGACACCACAGAACCACCTGCCGGACAGACCGCAACCACCTGCCGGACACGCCGGAACCACCGGCTCGACCCGCCGGAACGACCGCTGGACATGCAAAATCACCAGCAGGCTATTCCGGAAACACTTGGCGAACACTCCGGAATCACCTGCCGGGCATGCCAGAACCACCTCTCAGATATGCCAGAACCACGTGCCAATGACCCCGGAAGCACCTGCCGAGCACGCCGGAACCACCTGCTCGACTCGCCAGAACCACCTGCCGGACACGCAAAAATCACCTGCCGGCTACGCCACAACCAGTTGGGGAACACTTCGGAATCACCTGCCGGGCTTGCTGGAACCACCTGCCGGTCATGCCAAAATCACCTGCCAACTACGCCAGTACCACTTGGCGGACACTGTGGAAACACCTGTCGGGCCGGCCGGAACCACATCTCAGACGTGCCCGAACCATGTGCGTGAGATGCTGGAACCACACCCCGAACAGACAGAAAACACCTGCCAGACCCGTCTGAACAACCTGCCGAGCACGCCGGAGCCACCTGCTCGACTCGCCGGAACCAGCTACCTGACATGCCCAAATCACCAGCCGGGTATGCCAGAACCACTTGGCGGACACTCCGGAATCATCTGCCGGACATGCCGGAACCAGCTCTCAGACACACCAGAACCACGTGCCGGAGACGCCGGAAGAACCTGCCGAGCATGCCGGAGCCACCTGCTCGACTCGCCAGAAACACCTGCCGGACACGCCAAAATCACCTGCCGGGTACGCCAGAACCACCTGGCGGACACTCCGAAATCACCTGTCGCGCAAGCCGGAACCACCTCTCAGACGTGCCGGAAGCACGTGCCGGACACGCCGGAATCACCTACCGGACAGACCGGAACCACCTGCCGAGCACGCCGGAGCCACCTGTTCGACTCGCTGGAACCACCTGCCGGACAGGCCAATATCAACTGCTGGCTATGCCAGAACCACCTGGGGGACAGTCCGGGATCACCTGCCAGCCATGGCGGAACCACCTCTCAGACGTACCAGAACCACCTGCCGGAGAAGCTGGAAACACGTCCTGGACAGACTGGAACCACGTGACGGCCATGCCTGAACCACCTGCCGAGCACGGCAGAACCACCCGCCGGACACGCCAAAATCACCTGCGGGCTACGCCAGAACCACTTGGACGACTCTCTGAAATGACCTGCCGGGCATGTTGGAACCACCTCTCAGACGTGCCAGAAGCATGTGGCGGACAGTCCGGAATCACCTGTTGGGCATACGCAACCACCTCTGACACGTACCAGAACCACGTGCCGTGCACGCCGGAACCACCTACCGGACAGACCGGAATCAACTTTTGGGCATGCCGGAACCACCAGTCAGATGTGCCAGAAACACGTGCCAGAGACGCCGGAAGCACCTGCCGAGCACGTCGCAACCACCTGCTCAACTCGCCTGAACCACCTGCCGGACACGCCAAAATCACCTGCCCGCTACACCAGCACCACTTCGGGGACAAGCCGGAATCACGTGAGGGGCATGCCGGCACAGCCTCTCAGACTGAACCTCGTGCCGGACACCACAGAACCACCTGCCGGACAGACCGGAACCACCTGCCGGACACGCCGGAACCACCGGCTCGACCCGCCGGAACGACCGCTGGACATGCAAAATCACCTGCCGGCTACGCCGGAAACACTTGGCGAACACTCCGGAATCACCTGCCGGGCATGCCGGAACCACCTCTCAGATATGCCAGAACCACGTGCCAATGACCCCGGAAGCACCTGCCGAGCACGCCGGAACCACCTGCTCGACTCGCCAGAACCACCTGCCGGACACGCAAAAATCACCTGCCGGCTACGCCACAACCAGTTGGGGAACACTTCGGAATCACCTGCCGGGCTTGCTGGAACCACCTGCCGGTCATGCCAAAATCACCTGCCAACTACGCCAGTACCACTTGGCGGACACTGTGGAAACACCTGTCAGGCCAGCCGGAACCACATCACAGACGTGCCAGAACCATGTGCATGAGATGCTGGAACCACACCACGAACAGACGGAAAACACCTGCCAGACCCGTCTGAACAACGTGCCGAACACGCCGGAACCACCTGCTCGACTCACCGGTACCACCTCCCTGACACGCCAAAATCACCTGCTGGGTATGCCAGAACCACTTGGCGGACACTCCGGAATCATCTGCCGGACATGCCGGAAACAGCTCTCAGACACACCAGAACCAAGTGCCGGAGACGCCGGAAGCACCTGCCGAGCATGCCGGAGCCACCTGCTCGACTCGCCAGAAACACCTGCCGGACACGCCAAAATCACCTGCCGGGTACGCCAGAACCACCTGGCGGACACTACGGAATCAACTGCCGCGCATGCTGGAACCACCTCTCAGACGTGCCGGAAGCACGTGCCAGACACGCCAGAAACACCTACCGGACAGACCGGAACCACCTGCCAAGAACGCCGGAGCCACCTATTCGACTCGCTGGAACCAGCTGCCGGACAGGCCAATATCAACTGCTGGCTATGCCAGAACCACCTGGGGTCCGTCCGGGATCACCTGCCAGCCATGGCGGAACCACCTCTCAGACGTACCACAACCACCTGCCGGAGAAGCTGGAAACACGTCCTGGACAGACTGGAAACACGTGACGGCCATGCCTGAACCACCACCCGAGCACGGCGGAACCACCTGCCGGACACGCCAAAATCACCTGCGTGTTATGCCAGAACCACTTGGAGGACTCTCTGGGTTGACCTGCCGGGCATGCCGGAACCACCTCTCAGACGTGCCAGAACCATGTGGCGGACAGTCCGGTATCACCTGTTGGGCATGCGCAACCACCTCTGAGATGTACCAGAACCACGTGCCGTGCCGGCTGCAACCACCTACCGGACAGACTGGAATCACCTTTCGGGCATGCCGGAACCACCAGTCAGATGTGCCAGAAACACGTGCCGGAGACGCCGGAAGCACCTGCCGAGCACGTCGCAACCACCTGCTCAACTCGCCTGAACCACCAGCCGGACACGCCAAAATCACCTGCCCGCTACACCAGCACCACTTCGGGGACAAGCCGGAATCACGTGAGGGGCATGCCGGCACAGCCTCTCAGACTGAACCTCGTGCCGGACACCACAGAACCACCTGCCGGACAGACCGGAACCACCTGCCGCACACGCCGGAACCACCGGCTCGACCCGCCGGAACGACCGCTGGACATGCAAAATCACCTGCCGGCTACGCCGGAAACACTTGGCGAACACTCCGGAATCACCTGCCGGGCATGCCGGAACCACCTCTCAGATATGCCAGAACCACGTGCCAATGACCCCGGAAGCACCTGCCGAGCACGCCGGAACCACCTGCTCGACTCGCCAGAACCACCTGCCGGACACGCAAAAATCACCTGCCGGCTACGCCACAACCAGTTGGGGAACACTTCGGAATCACCTGCCGGGCTTGCTGGAACCACCTGCCGGTCATGCCAAAATCACCTGCCAACTACGCCAGTACCACTTGGCGGACACTGTGGAAACACCTGTCGGGCCGGCCGGAACCACATCTCAGACGTGCCAGAACCATGTGCATGAGATGCTGGTATCACACCCCGAACAGACGGAAAACACCTGCCAGACCCGTCTGAACAACCTGCCGAGCACGCCGGAGCCACCTGCTCGACTCGCCTTAACCACCTACCTGACATGCCCAAATCACCAGCCGGGTATGCCAGAACCACTTGGCGGACACTCCGGAATCATCTGCCGGACATGCCGGAACCAGCTCTCAGACACACCAGAACCACGTGCCGGAGACGCCGGAAGCACCTGCCGAGCATGCCGGAGCCACCTGCTCGACTCGCCAGAAGCACCTGCCGGACACGCCAAAATCACCTGCCGGGTACGCCAGAACCACCTGGCGGACACTCCGAAACCACCTGTCGCGCATTCCGGAACCACCTCTCAGACGTCCCGGAAGCACGTGCCGGACACGCCGGAATCACCTACCGGACAGACCGGAACCACCTGCCGAGCACGCCGGAGCCACCTGTTCGACTCGCTGGAACCACCTGCCGGACAGGCCAATATCAACTGCTGGCTATGCCAGAACCACCTGGGGGACGGTCCGGGATCACCTGCCAGCCATGGCGGAACCACCTCTCAGACGTACCAGAACCACCTGCCGGAGAAGCTGGAAACACGTCCTGGACAGACTGGAACCACGTGACGGCCATGCCTGAACCACCTGCCGAGCACGGCGGAACCACCTGCCGGACACGCCAAAATCACCTGCGGGCTACGCCAGAACCACTTGGAGGACTCTCTGGGATGACCTGCCGGGCATGCCGGAACCACCTCTCAGACGTGCCAGAACCATGTGGCGGACAGTCCGGAATCACCTGTTGGGCCTGCGCAACCACCTCTGAGACGTACCAGAACCACATGCCGTGCAGGCTGGAACCACCTACCGGACAGACCGGAATCACCTTTCGGGCATGCCGGAACCACCAGTCAGATGTGCCAGAAACACGTGCCGGAGACGCCGGAAGCACCTGCCGAGCACGTCGCAACCACCTGCTCAACTCGCCTGAACCACCAGCCCGACACGCCAAAATCACCTGCCCGCTACACCAGCACCACTTCGGGGACAAGCCGGAATCACGTGAGGGGCATGCCGGCACAGCCTCTCAGACTGAACCTCGTGCCGGACACCACAGAACCACCTGCCGGACAGACCGGAACCACCTGCCGCACACGCCGGAACCACCGGCTCGACCCGCCGGAACGACCGCTGGACATGCAAAATCACCTGCCGGCTACGCCGGAAACACTTGGCGAACACTCCGGAATCACCTGCCGGGCATGCCGGAACCACCTCTCAGATATGCCAGAACCACGTGCCAATGACCCCGGAAGCACCTGCCGAGCACGCCGGAACCACCTGCTCGACTCGCCAGAACCACCTGCCGGACACGCAAAAATCACCTGCCGGCTACGCCACAACCAGTTGGGGAACACTTCGGAATCACCTGCCGGGCTTGCTGGAACCACCTGCCGGTCATGCCAAAATCACCTGCCAACTACGCCAGTACCACTTGGCGGACACTGTGGAAACACCTGTCAGGCCAGCCGGAACCACATCTCAGACGTGCCAGAACCATGTGCATGAGATGCTGGAACCACACCACGAACAGACGGAAAACACCTGCCAGACCCGTCTGAACAACGTGCCGAACACGCCGGAACCACCTGCTCGACTCACCGGTACCACCTCCCTGACACGCCAAAATCACCTGCTGGGTATGCCAGAACCACTTGGCGGACACTCCGGAATCATCTGCCGGACATGCCGGAACCAGCTCTCAGACACACCAGAACCAAGTGCCGGAGACGCCGGAAGCACCTGCCGAGCATGCCGGAGCCACCTGCTCGACTCGCCAGAAATACCTGCTGGACACGCCAAAATCACCTGCCGGGTACGCAAGAACCACCTGGCGGACACTACGGAATCACGTGCCGCGCATGCCGGAACCACCTCTCAGACGTGCCGGAAGCACGTGCCGGACACGCCGGAAACACCTACCGGACAGACCGGAACCACCTGCCAAGAACGCCGGAGCCACCTGTTCGAATCGCTGGAACCACCTGCCGGACAGGCCAATATCAACTGCTGGCTATGCCAGAAAAACCTGGGGGACAGTCCGGGATCACCTGCCAGCCATGGCGGAACCACCTCTCAGACGTACCAGAACCCCCTGCCGGAGAAGCTGGAAACACGTCCTGGACAGACTGGAACCACGTGACGGCCATGCCTGAACCACCTGCCGAGCACGGCGGAACCACCTGCCGGACACGCCAAAATCACCTGCGGGCTACGCCAGAACCACTTGGACGACTCTCCGAAATGACCTGCCGGGCATGTTGGAACCACCTCTCAGACGTGCCAGAACCACGTGGCGGACAGTCCGGATTCACCTGTTGGGCATACGCAACCACCTCTGCCACGTACCAGAACCACGTGCCGTGCACGCCGGAACCACCTACCGGACAGACCGGAATCAACATTTGGGCATGCCGGAACCACCAGCCAGATGTGCCAGAAACACGTGCCGGAGACGCCGGAAGCACCGGCCGAGCACGTCGCAACCACCTGCTCAACTCGCCTGAACCACCTGCCGGACACGCCAAAATCACCTGCCCGCTACACCAGCACCACTTCGGGGACAAGCCGGAATCACGTGAGGGGCATGCCGGCACAGCCTCTCAGACTGAACCTCGTGCCGGACACCACAGAACCAACTGCCGGACAGACCGGAACCACCTGCGGGACACGCCGGAACCACCGGCTCGACTCGCCGGAACCACCTACCTGACATGCCCAAATCACCAGCCGGGTATGCCAGAACCACTTGGCGGACACTCCGGAATCATCTGCCGGACATGCCGGAACCAGCTCTCAGACACACCTGAACCACGTGCCGGAGACGCCGGAAGCACCTGCCGAGCATGCCGGAGTCACCTGTTCGACTCGCCAGAAACACCTGCCGGACACGCCAAAATCACCTGCCGGGTACGCGAGAACCACCTGGCGGACACTCCGAAACCACCTGTCATGCATGCCGGAACCACCTCTCAGACGTGCCGGAAGCACGTGCCGGACACGCCGGAATCAACTACCGGACAGACCGGAACCACCTGCCGAGCACACCGGAGCCACCTGTTCGACTCACTGGAACCACCTGCCGGACAGGCCAATATCAACTGCTGGCTATGCCAGAACCACCTGGGGGACGGTCCGGAATCACCTGCCAGTCATGGTGGAACCGCCGCTCAGACGTGCCAGAACCATGTGGCGGACAGTCCGGAATCACCTGTTGGGCATGCGCAACCACCTCTGAGACGTACCAGAACCACATGCCGTGCAGGCTGGAACCACCTACCGGACAGACCAGAATCACCTTTCGGGCATGCCGGAACCACCTGTCAGATGTGCCAGAAACACGTGCCGGAGACGCCGGAAGCACCTGCCAAGCACGTTGGAACCACCTGCTCAACTCGCCTGAACCACCTGCCGGACAGGCCAAAATCACCTGCCGACTATGCCAGAACCACTAGGCGAACACTCCGGAATCACTTGCCGGGCATGCAGGAACCACCTCTCAGACATGCCAGAACCCCGTGCCAATGACCCCGGAAGCACCAGCCGAGCACGCCGGAACCACCTGCTCGACTCGCCAGAACCACCTGCCGATCACGCAAAAATCACCTGCCGGCTACGCCACAACCAGTTGGTGAACACTTTGGAATCACCTTCCAGGCTTGCTGGAACCACCTGCCAGTCATGCCAAAATCACCTGCCAACTACGCCAGAACCGCTTGGCGGACACTGCGGAAACACCTGTCGGGCCGGCTGGAACCACATCTCAGACGTGCCAGAAACGTGTTCATGAGATGCTGGAACCACACCCCGAACAGACGGATACCACCTGCCAGGACCGCCTGAACCACCTGCTGAGCACGCCGGGACCACCTGCGCGACTCACCGGTACCACCTCCCTGACATGCCAAAATCACCTGCTGGGTATGCCAGAACCACTTGGCGGACACTCCGGAATCATCTGCCGGACATGCCGGAACCAGCTCTCAGACACACCAGAACCAAGTGCCGGAGACGCCGGAAGCACCTGCCGAGCATGCCGGAGCCACCTGCTCGATTCGCCAGAAACACCTGCCGGACATGCCAAAATCACCTGCCGGGTACGCCAGAACCACCTGGCGGACACTACGGAATCACCTGCCGCGCAGGCCGGAAGCACGTGCCGGACACGCCGGAAACACCTACCGGAAAGACCGGAACCACCTGCCAAGAACGCCGGAGCCACCTGTTCGACTCGCTGGAACCACCTGCCGGACAGGCCAATATCAACTGCTGGCTATGCCAGAACCACCTGGGGGACAGTCCGGGATCACCTGCCAGCCATGGCGGAACCACCTCTCAGACGTACCAGAACCACCTGCCGGAGAAGCTGGAAACACGTCCTGGACAGACTGGAACCACGTGACGGCCATGCCTGAACCACCTGCCGAGCACGGCGGAACCACCTGCCGGACACGCCAAAATCACCTGCGGGCTACGCCAGAACCACTTGGAGGACTCTCTGGGATGACCTGCCGGGCATGCCGGAACCACCTCTCAGACGTGCCAGAACCATGTGGCGGACAGTCCGGAATCACCTGTTGGGCCTGCGCAACCACCTCTGAGACGTACCAGAACCACATGCCGTGCAGGCTGGAACCACCTACCGGACAGACCGGAATCACCTTTCGGGCATGCCGGAACCACCTGTCAGATGTGCCAGAAACACGTGCCGGAGACGCCGGAAGCACCTGCCAAGCACGTTGGAACCACCTGCTCAACTCGCCTGAACCACCTGCCGGACAGGCCAAAATCACCTGCCGACTATGCCAGAACCACTTGGCGAACACTCCGGAATCACTTGCCGGGCATGCAGGAACCACCTCTCAGACATGCCAGAACCCCGTGCCAATGACCCCGGAAGCACCAGCCGAGCACGCCGGAACCACCTGCTCGACTCGCCAGAACCACCTGCCGATCACGCAAAAATCACCTGCCGGCTACGCCACAACCAGTTGGTGAACACTTTGGAATCACCTTCCAGGCTTGCTGGAACCACCTGCCAGTCATCCCAAAATCACCTGCCAACTACGCCAGAACCGCTTGGCGGACACTGCGGAAACACCTGTCGGGCCGGCTGGAACCACATCTCAGACGTGCCAGAAACGTGTTCATGAGATGCTGGAACCACACCCCGAACAGACGGATACCACCTGCCAGGACCGCCTGAACCACCTGCTGAGCACGCCGGGACCACCTGCTCGACTCACCGGTACCACCTCCCTGACACGCCAAAATCACCTGCTGGGTATGCCAGAACCACTTGGCGGACACTCCGGAATCATCTGCCGGACATGCCGGAACCAGCTCTCAGACACACCAGAACCAAGTGCCGGAGACGCCGGAAGCACCTGCCGAGCATGCCGGAGCCACCTGCTCGATTCGCCAGAAACACCTGCCGGACATGCCAAAATCACCTGCCGGGTACGCCAGAACCACCTGGCGGACACTACGGAATCACCTGCCGCGCAGGCCGGAAGCACGTGCCGGACACGCCGGAAACACCTACCGGAAAGACCGGAACCACCTGCCAAGAACGCCGGAGCCACCTGTTCGACTCGCTGGAACCACCTGCCGGACAGGCCAATATCAACTGCTGGCTATGCCAGAACCACCTGGGGGACAGTCCGGGATCACCTGCCAGCCATGGCGGAACCACCTCTCAGACGTACCAGAACCACCTGCCGGAGAAGCTGGAAACACGTCCTGGACAGACTGGAACCACGTGACGGCCATGCCTGAACCACCTGCCGAGCACGGCGGAACCACCTGCCGGACACGCCAAAATCACCTGCGGGCTACGCCAGAACCACTTGGAGGACTCTCTGGGATGACCTGCCGGGCATGCCGGAACCACCTCTCAGACGTGCCAGAACCATGTGGCGGACAGTCCGGAATCACCTGTTGGGCCTGCGCAACCACCTCTGAGACGTACCAGAACCACATGCCGTGCAGGCTGGAACCACCTACCGGACAGACCGGAATCACCTTTCGGGCATGCCGGAACCACCAGTCAGATGTGCCAGAAACACGTGCCGGAGACGCCGGAAGCACCTGCCGAGCACGTCGCAACCACCTGCTCAACTCGCCTGAACCACCAGCCGGACACGCCAAAATCACCTGCCCGCTACACCAGCACCACTTCGGGGACAAGCCGGAATCACGTGAGGGGCATGCCGGCACAGCCTCTCAGACTGAACCTCGTGCCGGACACCACAGAACCACCTGCCGGACAGACCGGAACCACCTGCCGCACACGCCGGAACCACCGGCTCGACCCGCCGGAACGACCGCTGGACATGCAAAATCACCTGCCGGCTACGCCGGAAACACTTGGCGAACACTCCGGAATCACCTGCCGGGCATGCCGGAACCACCTCTCAGATATGCCAGAACCACGTGCCAATGACCCCGGAAGCACCTGCCGAGCACGCCGGAACCACCTGCTCGACTCGCCAGAACCACCTGCCGGACACGCAAAAATCACCTGCCGGCTACGCCACAACCAGTTGGGGAACACTTCGGAATCACCTGCCGGGCTTGCTGGAACCACCTGCCGGTCATGCCAAAATCACCTGCCAACTACGCCAGTACCACTTGGCGGACACTGTGGAAACACCTGTCGGGCCGGCCGGAACCACATCTCAGACGTGCCAGAACCATGTGCATGAGATGCTGGTATCACACCCCGAACAGACGGAAAACACCTGCCAGACCCGTCTGAACAACCTGCCGAGCACGCCGGAGCCACCTGCTCGACTCGCCTTAACCACCTACCTGACATGCCCAAATCACCAGCCGGGTATGCCAGAACCACTTGGCGGACACTCCGGAATCATCTGCCGGACATGCCGGAACCAGCTCTCAGACACACCAGAACCACGTGCCGGAGACGCCGGAAGCACCTGCCGAGCATGCCGGAGCCACCTGCTCGACTCGCCAGAAGCACCTGCCGGACACGCCAAAATCACCTGCCGGGTACGCCAGAACCACCTGGCGGACACTCCGAAACCACCTGTCGCGCATTCCGGAACCACCTCTCAGACGTGCCGGAAGCACGTGCCGGACACGCCGGAATCACCTACCGGACAGACCGGAACCACCTGCCGAGCACGCCGGAGCCACCTGTTCGACTCGCTGGAACCACCTGCCGGACAGGCCAATATCAACTGCTGGCTATGCCAGAACCACCTGGGGGACGGTCCGGAATCACCTGCCAGCCATGGCGGAACCACCTCTCAGACGTACCAGAACCACCTGCCGGAGAAGCTGGAAACACGTCCTGGACAGTCTGGAACCACCTGCCGGCCAAGCCTGAACCACCTGCCAAGCACAACGGAACAACCTGCCAGACACGCCAAAATCACCTGCGTGTCATGCCAGAACCACTTGGAGGACTCTCTGGGATGACCTGCCGGGCATGCCGGAACCACCTCTCAGACGTGCCAGAACCATGTGGCGGACAGTCCGGAATCACCTGTTGGGCATGCGCAACCACCTCTGAGACGTACCAGAACCACATGCCGTGCAGGCTGGAACCACCTACCGGACAGACCGGAATCACCTTTCGGGCATGCCGGAACCACCTGTCAGATGTGCCAGAAACACGTGCCGGAGACGCCGGAAGCACCTGCCAAGCACGTTGGAACCACCTGCTCAACTCGCCTGAACCACCTGCCGGACAGGCCAAAATCACCTGCCGACTATGCCAGAACCACTTGGCGAACACTCCGGAATCACTTGCCGGGCATGCAGGAACCACCTCTCAGACATGCCAGAACCCCGTGCCAATGACCCCGGAAGCACCAGCCGAGCACGCCGGAACCACCTGCTCGACTCGCCAGAACCACCTGCCGATCACGCAAAAATCACCTGCCGGCTACGCCACAACCAGTTGGTGAACACTTTGGAATCACCTGCCAGGCTTGCTGGAACCACCTGCCAGTCATGCCAAAATCACCTGCCAACTACGCCAGAACCGCTTGGCGGACACTGCGGAAACACCTGTCGGGCCGGCTGGAACCACGTCTCAGACGTGCCAGAAACGTGTTCATGAGATGCTGGAACCACACGCCGAACAGACGGATACCACCTGCCAGAACCGCCTGAACCACCTGCTGAGCACGCCGGAACCACCTGCTCGACTCACCGGTACCACCTCCCTGACACGCCAAAATCACCTGCTGGGTATGCCAGAACCACTTGGTGGACACTCCGGAATCATCTGCCGGACATGCCGGAACCAGCTCTCAGACACACCAGAACCAAGTGCCGGAGACGCCGGAAGCACCTGCCGAGCATGCCGGAGCCACCTGCTCGACTCGCCAGA